>NC_044257.1:6349346-6551846 GCF_003957555.1 Calypte anna | reverse complement strand
TCTTTTAAAATGGCTGTCTGTGCTACAGAAGGATCACAGAACCCTGATGCCAAGAATAGCTGCATCAGCAGAGTCTTACACTTAGGCTGCCAGATTCCACTTAGGCAGTTATGTTGTTTTGGGATACTGAGTTAATATATTTGTATGGGATTGGGCCGTATAAATAAGCAAGTAATTTAGGACCAGCTCGGGGATCTCTAATAAGGGCTGTGTTCCTTGTTTGAGGGTTATCCTGCACTAAGGTGACTAATGATATTTTTTTAAAAGAGAAGGATAGGGATCCCAAGAGTCTTTGTTTCTCTTACCCCATCCTTTGCTCTCTGCTATTGCAGATTGCATATAATGGAGATGAGCTTCCTGCTGAGTGTTGTTGCAGGGAACACTCCCCTAGCTCCGAGTCCAAGAGCAGGAATTCTGGACCTTCTATTCTGTGCTTATGCTGAAGTGGTGAAAATTAGTATGTTCTCTTTGTTGGGAGTTAAGTGAGTAGCATGGGGAAGATAAAGAGAGGCTGGAGATAAAAATGGCATCATTACATTTTTTTCCAGGATGGTCATAATTCTATGCAAACTGCACAACAGCTTTTGTAATTGGGGTTAGGCATCTCTATAGAGTGCTGTGTTGTACTGTGTGGATGTACCAGCTCCACGTACTCTTGCCTCCAAAGTAGTTTTGGTGCACAGGTATGTCTGCTGTGAATACTAAGGTCACAGAAATTAAGTCTTATTATGGGTCACACCCCAAAGACTGCTCCTTTTATTAAATGTGTTGTTTACTGTCTTCCTAGGCATCTTAATCCAAGCTATGTAATTGTACTTATTATATGGCTGTCTTCACTGTCTTGGAGCTGACTAGGTCATGTTATTTACTTGTTTTCTTGTTTGTGTTTTCATTTGCTCTCATTTTTTGTGCAAGTGAAATGGAATCTGCCAAGTCCAGATGTTGATCTGTCAGCAGAGCAAGGACCAACATTTTCCTCATACGATGTAAATCTTAATTAAAAAAAACATTTCCAGAGCCTGCTGCAGTTTGTAACTTTCTTAATGACATTAGATATGTTAAAAATAACAGATTTTAACAGTTTGACTGAATAATGTGTTTAAGTCTCCTAAATCCCATCTGCAGAACTGAGAGTTTGTTCCTTTGTCAGTAGCGCAAGATGTGATATAGTGGTCTGGATTGTATGACAGGTTTCTACTCTTTGGCTCCTTTTTCGAAAAACACTGTTGAAACCTGTGTTTTAGGCACAGAAAATGAGACTACTTTTCAGAAAGTGCCTTCTTAAAAACAAGCATTTGGTTTATTCTGTATTTCTATTTTGAACTAATTCAGGTGCATCAGCATGGTTCTTGTCATGGTCTCATGGTCTCTTTAACTCTGGTTTTTAAAAGTAGTTTTGATATGCTTTGTGGACATGTAGCTTCTTGGAGTTAAATACTGATCTTTTTTTTTTACCTCTGGTATATTCCCCCTCAGGTGTCTCAAGGTTCTTTTCTGATTTAGCTGCTTTGTGTTGTAGCTCATACCCTCATCACCAGTACAGTATCCCTCCTGCTGGAGAAAAGTAAGTAATCAGGTGCAGAGGACAAAGAAAGGATTCTTTTCTGAAATGGTGGATGGAGAGACATCTACCTTTCCAACCTTTAGACAGAAAAAGAAGGCATGTGTTACACAGTGTTATCACTGGGATGTATTCTTAGACTTGTCCCTTATCAAGCAGGTATACTGACTGATGTTCAACCATCTTTCCTATTGCTGATAAAAAGCCTACAGTTCCTGTTACTTGCATGGTTTTTTGCTATTCATATATGCCCCTCTTCCCTCCTAAATACTGTAGACACCCTAGTCCCTTCATGCCTGAGATTATTACTTGACCCTATTTATTATGGTTTTAGACAATTTTTCTAGGTTTTGTTTTCAACTTTTTTCTCTCTCTGTATTTTGTGGTGTTACCCCTCTTTTTACTCATGGAAACCAAATGAATGGGAACTTGGTATAGAAACTTATCTAAGAAGCACCTTCTTTCTCTTACCCGTTATGTCTTAAAGACCTTGAAGTATTCTTGTCAGCTTTGTGCTTCTTTTGTTTGTCAAGTCTTTTTATCTCAAACAAAATTCTTTAATGTTTTTTTAAGGTCCCATTTTTGATGTTTTGCTCTGGAATTGTAAAATTGCCATGTTTAATATTTATAGGTTCATGAATTAATTAGTTGGGAAATGC
The DNA here is from genome assembly GCF_003957555.1 of Calypte anna. NCBI lineage: Eukaryota > Metazoa > Chordata > Aves > Apodiformes > Trochilidae > Calypte > Calypte anna. The sequence continues at coordinate 6,549,626 of NC_044257.1, read as the reverse complement.
TGCATAAGGATTAGTGCACCTATTAGGAAGAGGAGATTCTGCCCTCCCATGAATGTATTTTGTTTAAGTGTGTACTTGCCACAGAGCATGCTGGTTTGAGTTTGCCACCAGGTATTGTGTGTTGCATGGATTCTGACTTCTCCTGTGTGAAATGAACTTAGATTTTCTTTTTATTCTTATGCAGAATAAGAAAGGTTTTCACTCTCTAAGTATGTGATCTTCACTGCATCACTAATGATAACTCGTCAGACTTTTTGCTTCAGCTCCACTATTGGCCAAACAGAAAAGCTGTGATCTGGTTTTGAATGTGACTGAATTTGGGCTTAGTGTACTCAATGGGTCTGTGGCTTGGTTCTGTGTTAACTCAAGTTGTAAGCTGAATTTCCTTTTTGGTATGAAATCATTCAACTTGCAGCTTAGTAAAGGCAACCATGTTTAACCTAGTACCTTTTTACTTCAATCTCCCTTTACAATACAGTAAACATATAAAAGGTCTGCACCTGTTCTTTCCCATTCTAAAATATGGGAGTGGGATGAGGGCTGGAGTACTGCAGCTATCAGAAGTTATGTTAAGCTCAAAATATCTGACATGAGCTGTAAGTAAAAAGAGACCAGTTGCATAACATGTGAATTGATAAGATCAAGTAGTTCCACTTGCTTGGAGTTCATGTTTTGGGGTTCTTTTTCTTGAACATCAGTGCCACAGAATTTTGCGGCGATAAAGCAAAATGACTGTGTCTCTAGCTGAGATCCAAGCAATCTGTGGATTCTTTTCCCACTTGAAACATTAACATTACTTGTCTCATCTGTTAAAGAGGGACAGTGAGCTTGTAAGCTTAAAAAGCATGTAATGAGTATTAATGTTTATATGCTATGGAAAAGCGAACTCTTCCATTTATTTCTGGATAAATTTAACATCCATGCTCTTCTTAGTATGATTTGGTTTTGCATCTCTCATAAGGTTGAGGGCAGAGTTTTAGTGAAACTTAAATTGTAGAAAAAACATTGAGATCACAAAATCTATCTTTTTGCAGCCATTTTTCCTATCCCATTTGAATTTGTCTATCTAATTTGTTGAATTAGTTGAAATGACTTAGATCAAAAGAGACTGATGAACGTTTGTTAAATCTGTGTTGCACTAGGAAAAACCTCTGGGTTTTCTGTGCCCCCTCTTATTTGCAGATGCTGACCATACTTACTTCTAACTACAGGATTTTCTCCATAATATGTAGTATCTAGGCTTGGTTTTGACCATTAGCTCAGGATGAGAGCTGCTGGTGTACCATCTATTTTAGAAGGCTTCAGTGCTTTATATGCTTTATTTTTTTCTGTAGTTGACTGATTTTCTATAACAGCAATGAAATTTCAGGTCATTTGACTGGTGTTTCCCCCCCCCCCCCCAAGTTATTACCCACAAGAAATGAACATCTCTAACTTTCCCACGTAAGTTCCCTAAGTAAGTCATACCTAATAACTTTTAGTCCCTCACTGACAAAGTTTCAAGCAAAAACAATAACTTGGCTTTGACCCTGCTCTCTTCAAAAAGGAAGTTACTTCTGAGCAGCAACATCAAAAAGAATAAATAATTGTTTTTCTTTTTGTTGTTATGATATGGATCATCTGAGCAGTTAGTGGTAAGCAAGCCGTCTTTGATTTGGTTCAGACGCCCTAGTGCTTCGTCCTCTATTTATGTCAGCATGTTCCTGTTCCCACACCAGGAAAGTAGAATCCCTTGATTAAATTCATATTTGTTTTAATCTTTCCCTGTGTCTGATCTCAAGCTCAAAGATTCTAATGAAAAAAGTAGTGTATCCTGCTGGGAAGAGTGCTGATGTCAGACTTTAGTCTGTTTGTTCTGTTCTAACCTGATAATGCTGGAAATTCTCAGAACCCAAATGCTTAACTCCAGCAGATTCTTAAGACAAAGATATTTTGATATTTCATGGAGGGTTATAAGCAAAGATTTTTATTTGTAGAGCTAAAAAAATGCAATAACAACAACAACAACAAAAAAAACAAACCCACAAAAAAACCAAACCAAAAAGCAGCACAAAAACTTTTAAACATATATTTATTAAACATCAATGAACACAACAGTGAGCTTAATTAATCTGACCCCTATTTTCTTTATGTAAAGAAGTATTTTCCTAGTTCAACACTAAATCAATGAAACTAAAGAACACGACTGTTTGATTATGTTTATCTTTTGTAAGCTATATTAAGAAATATTTAAAATATTTTTCTCACTTATTTCTTTCCACAACCATTTGAACTATTAGATGGCAAGATTCATTGTGCCTTGTGAAATTACTGCAAAATTGTTGTGGTGTTTTTTTTTTCTGAGAACCTAAAGGCATAGCCAGATGTTGTTCTAGATAGAGAGGCTGGAGACGTTCCTGTCATTTTTTCCTCCTCCCTTTCCTTCCCTATGCTTTTCCTCCAGCTGCCTCTCTGCTGGAGGTTTCTGCCCTAGAATTCCTGCAGGTGGAACAGAATGTGTGTGGCCAATATCTGTTTTATTGGAAAGTCCACCAGCTTAGCTAGATTTTCCTCCTCGGTGGTTAAAACTGACTTGACTAACTGAAGTGAATAAGGAGGATATGCATATTTTATTTGAGCATCTTAATGTGGACTACAAGAATAAAATTATAAGCATCCATTTTTCAACTTTTGTCATGTGTTCACTGGCAAAACAAAAGTGACATGATAATACAAATCTGTAAGTTTATGGCTACTCAATGTCAATAGCCACACAACAGCAGTGATTTTAATTATAGGTGGGAGGGAGGTCTTTCCCTGGTGTGTGACAGTTGGTTAATGTCAGAAAGGGCTCTGAGAAGCATTCGAGCTATATGTCATTTGCACTTGCAGTCTTGTACAGTTCATGGCTCTTAATTGGACTGTCTTAATTGGAAAAGTCTTTCTTTTTTTTGGATTGTGGTCCTTATTTGTTTGCCTAACCTATTTTTAGTTGCTTAATAGAGTGATTTTGAGTAATTTTTAGCAATTTTACTGAAGAGATTTAGTATAAATTAGCAGAAATATACACTGAGATGTAAATCATGCATAAAGGAATACAGTTGCCATTGTTAAAATCTTGAAAGGACTGCTCATTGGCCACATATTTACAAATGCTGTTTTGCAAAAAATTATTTTTCCTGATCATATTGTAGAAATGGATGCAATCAGAAAAACAGAAGTTATACTTTTAAGGCAGTTTTAGGTATTGAATAATATTTTATTTTTATTTTATTTTGATATAAAAATAGATAATTTCTTAGATTGGGATTATTGGATTCATTCTTTTATTTTAGCTCAGTATAGAATATTTTCTTTTTTTTGCTGCAATCTGCCCAGATGGTTTTCTGTCCTCACTTGTCCCTGTTTTATTTTGGCAACACTGTCAATACTATATCCTCTGTAGAGAAATACCAATGTTGGCAGTATTCCTGATAGCCTTTTATCTCTCCCTATCCATATGGCACTATATTTATTGCCTGAAGTGTATTGTTTATATCTAAAGATTAAGCAATAAAATGAACAAGTTGTAAAATATCTTCACATATTATTTGTCTGTGTGGTGCTCACATACTGTTTTTCTGTGACATTATGATAGGATGTATTGTGAGATGTACTTCATTTCAAAGAGACCAGTGATGAAGGTATCTTTCAAATGTGTACATAATGTTCTAGATTTTGCCCTGATAAAAATCCCAATTTTATTGTTGATTCCAGATCAGACCTCTGTTAATTGATGAAATGAATTAAATGATAATTTGTTTCTAAAAACCATTTGGTTTAGACTTTATTGCTTAATGAATTTCAAGAGGAAAACACTACAGTAGTGTTGGATGTTGTCATTGTCTATTTATGGCTATAGCTTGGATTATTTGGTGGAGTGATATAAGCAAATGTGGTAAATGTTCTCTCCTATGTGCTTTCAAATCTAAGGCCATAACTGAACTGTATTTTTAGCTTTTGTTCTTATAAACTTTTTTGTCATATCCTGCATGTCGTGCAAAGCCTCTGTCATTCACAGAGCAATCTTGTAGTTGCTGTAATTCTATTGTCTTGTGCAGCCTAGGTTATGGACTGAAATCTGAATTTTATGAGAACTGGACTGGAATCTGGCCATAAATACCCCTTGAATGTTGATAGACCTTCGGTTCTTCTTCCACCAATGAAGGAGACAAATCTCTCCTATATGGTGTCGCTGACTGGAAAAAATCTTGGTATGACCCAGCACAAAGAATCAGGGAGTACAGATTTTTGTTAGAAAGACCACTGTAGAATTTTCCTTGATCAAAACTTTGTTAAAGTAAAGGTATTTTCACAAGAGCAGAGTTTTGAAAAAGCAGCACTTTGCAATGGAATAAAAATAATTGACTAAAAATTTTTCAGCCAGCTCTAGCTTTGACGTGTTTTGAATATTCAGTTTGCACAGCTATTTGTCTCAGCAAAGATGTGACAACTATTATTAAATAATACATCATTACATTTTATTTGTGTTTTGGGAGATTTATATACTAGTAGAATGATTTATGACTTTTTTGAAGGTGTTTCCTTGAGGCAGCTGACTCTAGCTATGGCAGCTTAAAATTCATTTGCCAGAAGAGGGGAAAAGAAAAGAGCAAAGAGACTCAATAACTGAAACTTCACTTTTGCTGGATTTTCAACATAAAAATCTGAAATGAAATTACAATAGCTGTTAAACTTCTCCTTCTGCTAAGTATTATAACATGGGAATAATTCCCACCACAAGTTCTTGTTGCAATTCATTGGAAACAGAGTGCCTTTTCCTGTAATGTCATAGCACTTGAAGTAATCCAGTTATGTGGCTTTGCTAGGCTTGCTATTTTTGTTTTACAAAGTTTTCAACCTTTTTTGTCTGTGTTATGTAGAAACAGTAGGAAGCTGTTCCCATTTTTCAAACCCATGGCCTCTTTTGGATTGGAAAGCTGTATTTTTAAAGTAATGAAACATGGTATGAAATTTATTTTTTGTTTGGTAAGCAGGTATAATTATATAGTATTTTTGATATGAATAAATGAATTGAAAAATTATTCTTCCCTCTGTCTTCAGCTCCCTTCTATGTACAGAACCCTGGAAATCAGAGCATGGAATTTAGAAAGTCTTGTATGTTGACAAGCAGAACTACTATACAGACCTGAATACAATATTGTCAGTAAAAAAACCAAAGGAAAACAAAATCAAAAACTACTTGGCATAATTGAGGAGATAGGAAGTAATGTTTTACATTGGTCATATCTACACCTATAACAGAAACATTAAGTGGAGATTTTAGGCTAAATTTCCAAAGAAGGTCATGGAAGGTATGTGCAGAAACACTGTTAGCAAGTAACAGGATTTATTCATGTACCTCCCACTCACTGCTTTGAAAATTTGGCCTCATAAGTAGAGAAATGCTAAACTATGTTAAGTATGTTTGGATGGTAGGAATATAAATGATCTCTGCAAGGGCCCGCATTAGACTCCAGCCATGATTTATTTTTCTGTTTTACCATCAAAATGCAGGAGATTTTGTACAGTTAGGGAAGCCTGTAAATCTTGAACAATTTTCTCTCCGTGATGCTGTGTGTATCTTACTGAATGGATTATTTTCTGAGCTGAAACCTGTATCTTCATTCCTACATATGCAGGTCTGGAGATTTTAGCTCACACCTTAGATAATGGACCTATTTAGACTTAGTAGTGGCTTCATCAAGTCATTGCCCCCCCTGTAAGAGAATTCTAATTTGAACTTAACTGGCTCTAACTTCCCACCCTCTCTTTTTGCAATGTCTTTGCTGAGTACCTACTATCAAACATCTGTTTCTCATTAGGTCATCACAGAATGTAACAACATGATATCTTCTGTGTTAGCCCAGGCAGTTTGAGTTCCACAATTATTTCCCCAGGAGTCACCATTTTATTTGTAGCTCTCTCCCCTGAACTGCCTGTGCTTTACCTATTCTGTGGGTGCTAGTATCAGACCCAGCATTCCGGCAGATTCTGTCCATGTTGAAAACAAAGGTAACGATGTATTTATTTCTGCTCCATTGTTATGAGAATCTCATTGTCTGTGTGTTTTCCTTAGTAGGTCGCTATCAGATACCTATTGAGTCTAATTTCTTTAAAGGTGGTTCCAGAAAACAGTCCTAGTTTATTTGTCCTACAGATAAGATGGGTCATTTTCTGTCTATGTGATTTTACTTTCAACATTACTGGAAGAAATACTGGGGGGAGAAGGGCTTGTATCTTTTTTACCAAAAAAGGAAGAAAAGGATGTATGCATTTATTAGATGAATACAGTAGTTTATTATGCCATTTTGGATTTATGTCAGGGATTTTTATGTAGTTGTTACAGTTCTATATGTTCTACCTCTGTTTTAGCAGACCACTTTCACTATGTGGAAACGCTGACACTTTCTGTAGTATTCAGATAGCCAATATTGTCTTGTGTATAATTTGACTATAAGTTTAGATTTGGATTTCTAGTGGTGTTTTGAATTCATCTCACTCTAACTTATAGTTTCACTTTCTCACTTGCAGCTGTAGTTTAAATTGACTTAATCTGGACAGAAAAACATAAGGCTTGCTCACATGGCCTAAAGCTAATGTCTCACTAGCAAGTAATAACTTCTTAAATTTTCCCAATTTGTTTCTAGTTGTCTGACTAGTATATCATCACTTTAAAAGTTTTATGTCTTTCTCTGTAAGGCAGGAGTTTACCTGGGAAGTGCCTAGGGGTATAGAGTTTCTTAAAAACTACTATAATGTGAATAATAACTTTGAGGATTTTCCTTTATGTCCTGTGTTTTCCTTCCTGATATTTGTCTGTTACAACAGCTCTTCAGACACAGGCTTTGTCTGATCAAACTGTCCTCTTCCAGTTGAGAAGGCCCTCCTAAGCTTTCAGGCTACTGCAACATCCGCTAGGATGGAGAGTCAAAGGACCCTGATTCTTGGGGGCAGTCATGCATACAAATGCACATACAAAGAAACAGAAATATTTTTGTGTCTAGTCTAATTTACTTTCTAATTGCTCCAGCAAATTAGTTTCCCTAGCTGAATGTAAGGTTTAGTAAATGTTACCCTAGCACACGGAGTGGAGGTACCCATCATTATTGCTGCATCAGTTCTCTGTTATAATTGATGAGGTATTCGTTGTCTGTATCTGCAGAGCAAAGCCAGCAAAAGATTTGCATCAGTTGAGCTAATTAATAGGAGACATCAAATATGGATGCTTCAGTTCATGCACCTATATGCTGTGCAGGTTGTGCACAGCAAAGAACTGTCCATTTTGGCAAGATTCCTCTGCCTTATGATTTATCTACTTTTTTTTCCCTTATGGTAGTCTTGCCAGCTTTCCACATTTCCCCTGATAATTCTTTTAAAGTCTATCTAGTTCAGCATTTACTTTCTTCAGTGTTCCTTTTTGCTCACGTTTCTTTTAACATCACCTTCAATCCACCTGCCCTCCTGCTTCCTCCACCCACACCTCCCCCCAAAAAATCCAAACCAAAACAACTTACCAGAAGAGCTTTGTGCTTAATGCCATGTTTATGTTCATTGTCCTATCTATGTCAGTTGTAAACTGTTGAGGAGACAGATACTTTATTTAAAGATTTTGGAACAGAACCCAGCAGAACATCTTATATTTGGCAGGTCCCTAGGTACTATCAGTGTACACTTTTTTAATATAAATTGGAGAGGCTCTTTTGCCTCCTTCATCTATTAAATGGAAAGAGTAAGAGTTGCATGCTTTTTAGAAGTGCTTTTTAGGTTTACAGATGAAAAGGCTTTAGAAATGCTAAATATTAATTATTAGTAGTCATTAGCATTCTTGTCCCCTCTTTTCGGTGCTCTCATTTACACCATATAACATACTTTGACAGCTCCATTTCCTTTTTTATTCAATGACCCTCCTAAAAAAATAATATTTAGGAATGGTAAGTGGCTTTTTTGCAATTTGAATGAGATTCACCTGTTTTTTCAGTTTAGCTCAGACATTATTTTATTCCACATCAGGTGTTTCCTGTATCTGGGTTCTTGTATGGCTGACGTTACAGTACCAGTGCTCCTTAAAGTAGGAGTTAATAGTAGCTGTCTGCAGATGCAAGAGTCCTGATCCTCTATTACTACCTGTTAGGCTCTTAGCTCATGAAACTGAGTGAAAAAAAGGAGATGGGACTCAAGAATGAACTTACCAGTACTGTACTTACAGAGGAACACAGTAAATTCTTTTGAAAATGTCACTAGTTAGTGCTGTGTTAGCAATTAACTGAATGACAGATACTCTCTATTACTCCCTTAAAACTGAGTTATAGGCATTAAGTGCTTTCCCCTTTATCACAGAAAAATTATGAGAAAAAGCTTGGAACTGGACCCCAGTTTTTCTGTTGTTTGCTAGGGATTTAGCCACAACATTATTTCAACAATCATAGAATCATAGAATCATAGAATCATAGAATTGGCTGGGTTGGAAGGGACCTCAGAGATCATCGAGTCCAACCCTTGAACCACCGTTGCGGTTGCTAGACCATGGCACTGAGTGCCACATCCAGTCTTTTTTTAAATATCTCCAGGGACGGAGAATCCACCACTTCAGTGGGCAGCCCATTCCAATGATGGATCACTCTTTCCGTAAAGAAATTCTTTCTAATATCTAATCTAAACTTCCCCTGGCACAACTTAAGTCCATGCCCTCTTGTCTTGTTGAAAGTCGTTTGGTAAAAGAGCCCAACCCCCACCTGGCTACACCCTCCTTTCAGGTAGTTGTAGAGAGCGATGAGGTCTCCCCTGAGCCGCCTCTTCTTTAGGCTGAACAACCCCAGTTCTCTCAGCCTCTCCTCGTAGGGTCTATGCTCGAGTCCCTTCACCAGCCTCGTTGCCCTCCTTTGGACCTGCTCCAGGACCTCGATATCCTTCCTGAACTGGGGGGCCCAGAACTGGACACAGTACTCAAGGTGTGGCCTCACCAGAGCTGAGTACAGGGGCAGAATCACTTCCTTGGACCTGCTGGCAATGCTGTTCCGGATACAGGCCAGGATGCCATTGGCTTTCTTGGCCACCTGGGCACACTGCTGGCTCATGTTCAGCTTCTTGTCGATCCAGACTCCCAGGTCCTTTTCTGTCTGGCTGCTCTCCAGCCACTCTGTCCCCAGCCTGTAGCGCTGCATGGGGTTGTTGTGGCCAAAGTGCAGGACCCGGCACTTGGCCGTGTTAAACCTCATCCCGTTGGAATCAGCCCAACTCTCCAGTCTGTCCAGGTCCCTCTGCAGAGCCCTCCTGCCTTCTAGTTGATCAACACTCCCCCCCAGCTTAGTGTCGTCTGTAGAATGCTTTTTTCTTCAAAGAGAACTAAAGAATAAGCTTTTTGAAGGCATATCCTGTTTATAAGGATGAAGAGAGATGGAGTAGGTCTTTACATGCTTCGGCAGCATAGGTATGAAAGCTATTAAGTGAAATCAAGTAGGTGTCAGGGTTTGGCCACTCATTTTTAAATGAGATCTACAGAAAAGTCCTTAGATACATGGGTAACCTTGTAATTGTAGCCCAGATGATTTGTTTAGGTAAATGTAAAATACATATAGAATAGTGTCTGCAGGCTCGCCCTTCTGTATTAAGCTTACTAGCTTGAAGCTGTTTCTGAAGAAAGTTGCTGGTTGTAGTGAACTGGAAAGCCAGGAGTTGTACTGCTGTTTGCACTCGGGATACAATTATTTAGCAAGGTTGAAAGTTGTACATACTTTAGCAGCTTAGCTAGTTAGAAACTACTTATCTGAAAGTGAAACTTTCTACATTACTTCTTTGATTAAGTGTTTTTACAACCAAGGTTGGTACTAGTGTTAGCTAGCTCTACTGCTTGCAGCTTGTTACAACTTCTGCTCTCAGAAACAATATCATCTTTCAGTAAAGATTTTGCTGCAGTGGACTAGGAGAACTGCATTATTTGGTGAACAAATTAAGAGAGAAACGTTTTCAGAAAAGTTCTATGCATATAGCTTCTGAAGTTACACTGAAAGCTCAGGCTATGTCATTCTTAAATGGTGCTTAGGAACTTCTATCACTTCAGCAATTTGATAATGCTGTCTCTTTCTAAAAGAAAACACACTGGTTTTTTTTTATTCTTTGTTCATATCTATGTCAGTCTGAGTGTATGGCTCTTAGTATTAAATATTCCATGAATTATCAAACATCTGTGTTGCTAAGCATGTTAATGTTGGAGGATTTATGTTGCCCAAGTCTGCCTTAAATTTGTGTTTGAAAACCTTCTCAGAAAATATTAGACTGCTTGCTTGGTTTTATATGTTCATATTGCATTGCACCTCCTTGTTCCTGAACCATGTGGGAACGTTAGCTTTCTATTATTTGAGATCAAAACATAAGTTCTTAATCTTTTTCAAAGTGTAAACTATCTTTCAAAGTCTTGAAAGTTCATTTTACAAAACCAGATCAAATAGTTTTGACATTTGCCAGCTAGACATTTAAAGGCATACTACAGATGCAATGTCATCTTTCTCTGAGTGATTTGCTGTAGATAAAGGGCTAACCTGCATCTATATCTATAAACACAAGGAGTCCAATGTGTGTGAGCAATGTCCTAGAGAGAAACATTCCTTAAATGTTAATCCATTGCTTTAACTTTCATATCTTCTGAGTCTTATGAAAATAGGACTTGACATCAACAAAACTACTCTGTTGCTTTTTAAAAAATTTGTCAAAACCTAAAACTGCTTATTTTAATTTTTGAGTTTAGCCTAATAATTCTTCAGAGTAATCTTCAAAGTACTTACTCAATATACTGAAGTCAAACTGGGAAATTTATTACCAGGATTGAGTCAAACTAAAAAGGAAGGTTCCATCTACCTAAGTACAATGACTGTTCAAATAGATATACATGCTGCTTAAGAGAGGCAAAACAAATACATGAATTGATGTTCATTGCCATGGTAGGGACACACCTACTGGTCATCCCTGTAAGATTTCACTTCATTTTTATGCTGAAAAATTTTGATTGAAGGCCTGATAACTGTAATACAAAATTGTTATTTCATTTGCTGAGTCAGTGGGTAAGCTTAAGTTGTCTTTTAAAATACTTGTACTGGGATAGCTCATGGGCTAATCACTGGAGAAAATGTTTCAGTAATAGCTTTTTCTTGCACATGGGTGCACAGGAAACTTGGACTGTTCTGGCACATCCAAAGGAGGTGAACTTGGGTAGTGCTTCCCTGGGCAACATTTAGCCTTACTGTGTAATTATGCCTTTACAATTATTAAGAGATGTGACTAGCAAGGAACTTTGAAATATAATGAATTTGGCTGTAAGGATTATGTGACAGTTTTTTATGATTAGAGAATTGAATACTAAGTCATAGTTTTTGTATACTGTCAGAACAGAGAAAGTTAACTGTCACAAGCTCTCAAGCACCATTAGGCAACATGCATATGTATGGTACAGCAATCATAGAATATTAGGGGTTGGAAGGGACCTTTAGAGATCATCTAGTCCAACCTCCCTGCCAAAGCAGGATAACCTAGGGCAGGACACCCAGGCAGGTTTGGGAAGTCTCCAGAGAAGGAGACTCCACAACCTCTCTGGGCAGCCTGTGCCAGTGCTCTGTCACCCTCAAGGTAAAAAAGTTTCATGTTGAGGTGGAACTTCCTCTGTTCTAGCTTAAACCCATTATTCCTTGTCCTGTTACTGGGCACCACCAAAAAGAGATTGGCACCTTCCTCTTGTATGTAGAAAATCAGCCCCTAGGTAGAGAGTACTGATAAGGATTCAGAAAAATTTCAGAAAAATTCATCTACACTTTAAAAGAGATGTTAAATCCCACTGATTATATTGGATTATACTGGAGCAAGTAGAACTTTCTCCTCTCAAAGATACTGCAGGAAAAGCTGGGCAATGCTTTTGGTATTATTTTTCAATAAGCAAACTTTTGTTCCAGAACATCAGGGCAAACAAATAAGTCAGACTCAGGTCTGGAATTTTCCAGTCCCTTCTCTTCTTGGAAGTGTTCAGTCTGTTGCCATGTCATTGAAGACTTGCTGTTGAGTCTAGAACTGCACTGGTCTGACAGACTGACAATGGCCAAGTAGTGAGGGGTGTCCACCGAAGACATTACGACAGTAACAATTTATGGAAAGATGGATTGCCTTCTCATATTAAAATCTAATACGTAGGTTAAATTTGCTGGCAACAGAGGTGTCAATTAGAGCTTAAAACAGGGGGAACTTCAAAGAAATTAAATTGGTTCTTTTGGGTTTTCTTTTCACTTGTGATTGAGTGAGCTACAGCCACTGACTTAGGATTCAACGCATGTTTAAAATCACAGACATGTAAAACCTACATGAATGTATAAAACTGACTTAATTTTTGCTTATCCTGGAGCAAGAACTCTCTGCATAAGCAGTATAGAGTTATCTGTCATATTCTTTCAGAAATCTTTCAACAGTGAGGTACTGAAAGCACAGCATGAAATTTACACTTCATGGGCACATGAGCTCCTGTAAGGAGATCACCTGCTTGTTTGATATAGGCATTTAGTTTCAGATTAAAAATGCAAACTCAGTCAATTCAATAGCAGGGTAGAATCTGACTTTGCTTTAGAAATTTAAACTAACTTTAAATAAGATCTTAATATTTTAGATTCAACAAAAAGTACTGCTTAGTTTTTTAATGAGTTCCAGCATATGTGGATTAACATTTCTTATTGTTGTTCATGTTTCTTCATACTTAGTTCATTTCCAGCCTTGCTTGATTCCACACCAATGAGTCTATTTTAGTGTACTTTTGTTTGTTTTCTTTCCCTGTCCAGTATCACTGAGCAGTCTTATGGGGACATAATGTATAAAATGGTTGGAGCAGTCAAGGAACTTTAAAAATTGGAAAATAACTTCCATTAAAAAATAAAGTAGAAATCATCTTGTGGATTACCCTAGTGTTCTCCAGTCTCCATGGTGTTTATAAAGCACAACAAAAATTTTGAATTGCCAGCATTCCTGTTAAAAACTAGGATGTGTGAATAGCTTAGTTTATACAGCAGCAAAAATTACCCTGGTTATCACTTGAAAAAATGAAAATAAGCTTGTATAGTTTAGTTAAATAATTGTTTTATTACTTATTATGATCTGACAAAGGAAGAATGGACTTTCTTCTGATCCAGAAGTGACAGGTGTTGGTAGAGGAGTGACCATCTGTGTGGTCTGAGTGACAGTTTATATAGAGAAATTAAAACCAAGCAAAGGATGATGTCCTCACAGTGAGGTCTGTTAAGAAAGTTGAATCACTAAAGCATCAATATGTGATATATTCAAGAGTCTCAATGCCAGGCTTCAGGAAATACATCTACAGTATAACTGAAATGTCCAATTGCTGCCAACGGTTTTATGAAGAGTAGTAAAAGATACAGAATGAATTTTTGTCAGTATTATTGTATTGGTAGAACTAAACAGACTTTGGTTTGCAGCATACCAGCTCACTGCACTGCACACATGCACGTGTGTGTCCATGTGTGAGTCAGTGGATGTGTGCAGCAAACGGAGTACTCGTGTGCCATTAGCAGCCTGGGAAAGAAGAAAGCTGCTGAAGTGTTTTTTTTATTCTCCCCCCACTCCCCTGCTTTTATTGGCCTAGATGAATGTTACAGAGACCAAAACAGATGTGAGATGGGGATGACTTGAAAGGACAGGTAATTAATATCATCTGCCTTAACGGTCTTATCTTGATAGGCTGATGTTTACAACACTGACCCTGAGGTGGGGGGAAGCACGACCTCCGCAATATGAAATGAAAGAGGTCCAAAGGCTTTTGAGCTTCACAGAGAGCTCTGCTCTTTCTGTAAAGTGCAGACAGTTTGATTTTGTGTGTTGTGTGCATGTGAACACTGTCTTGCAACAGGGTGAATAGAGTAGCCTCTATTCTAACAGCAACCTCTTTTAACTTTTTTATCACTATGAAAAAGTGTTAATGGTATTTTCAAATGATATTTTACTTTTTGTTTGCTTTTTTCTTTTTCCCCTTTTAATTTATTTTGTAATAAATTCATATCAACTGACCAAGAGTTTGGGGGCAAGGAAAGGCATGCAAAAAAGCAGCAGTATTTTCAATAGTTCATATCTCCCTTAAATAGAATTCTATATACCTATGTGTCACCTTTTGCACTTAATTATTTCTGACATTTTGTCCATCATATTGTAATGAGCTTCTTCAGAGGAAATAAAAACAGCTTGTCTCTTTGAAAGCAGAGATGCAACTATTTTTTTGTATTTATTATCAAAACACAAGCTGTTTTTCCTTCCTCAAAGGACACCTCACTGTACAATGGAAGAAACATCAAGAATTAAATTAGACAGCATCAAGTTCACATGAAAGAAAATACATTTCTTTAAACAGTTTTTTTTTAAATTTTTTTTTATGGGAGAGGAAAGATGTAAGGGTTTAGTAATCTAACTCTTTTCCAGTGTGTGCTACTTTCTCTGCATAGATGTGATAGTAAGGAACCAAATGGCAGATTTCATGATAACAGTCTAATTGTGAACAAGGGCCTTGAATTAACTGAAGTCATTTGGGAGGTCTTTGATAATTCCATGTATTAGCAGGGTCTGGTACATTTTCTGGTTCCCTGCACATTTTAGAATGTGTATTTGACTTTGATCGTTTTACTATGTTAAGCATAAATCATAGGCTAATTTACTATTTGCTTTGAGCTTTTTTTTTAGATAAATCTTTGAGAGTTTTCAGAATCGGCAATAGAGTATTTTCTAATGTATCTATATCTATATATTCTAAATACTGAAAAACAATGCCATTTCCAGCATGTCCAGTGGCAGCAACTAAAGTAGTACCACTGTAAGTGTGGGGTGGAACCCCTGATTGTCAAGGTGTTTAGAAGATTTCAGAATATCAACTTGTAAAATAAAGCTGTGTAGTGAAGCTCTGTTTATAACACAGCAGAACTGAAGTGCTGCATTGTTTAATACAGTTAGGCAGTTCAGATCTTGTCAGGCATGTTTCCATAGTGTCTTTGCTCCATGTCATAATTTACTTATATTTTTTTTATTCCTTAAACAATTAACAAATTGCTTAGATAAAGAAGCAAAAAAAAACCAAAAAAAAACCACAAAACACAGCAAAAAAGCAACATTTTTTGTTTACAAATGTTAGCAAAAGTCTATTACATGCATATCTTGTTTGCCAAAGGAAACTGTATTCCAAGCTTGCCTGCTTTTCTTATTATTGATCTTTTATAATAATTGCTTTTGTTGCAAGTGCTGGTTTTGCAATAGTTTCCTTTAAGATTTCAGCACAGGGATGGTATAATAACTAAAGAAATGTGTCCTAATTAGTGTGGCAGTTTATTGTTGAGTTGGTATGAAATAACAAGCTGCCACAGAAGGGTAGCAAGCTGGATTCCTAGCTGAGGTGATCATGATACAGGTTCACATATTCAATCAGGATGCAGTCTTCTTCATTTGGAACATCAATGATCGCACATTTCAAAGAAACCCAGAGGACTTAAGAGCTTAAATCCCAGTAAAATTGAAAACTGCCTTAGGCATTCTTCAGCTTCTTTAGATTATTTTGAAAAACCCAGCCCATTATTTTCAGCTGTGAGAGTGAATCCTCACAGCAATGGTAGGCAGGCCACTCCTGCATCCATATGGCATGGAATAGGTTTTAAGTAGAAAAATGAAGAAGTGCTGAGGATGCCTAATTATGGAGGAACTGATTTTTACTTCTATAAATTAGTGTAAGTCAATGAAGTCAGTATGTTAGGTCTGAGCTTGATCCTACATATCTAATGCAATATTTTAGCTATTTTCAACCTGGTAGTTCTTATATACATATAGAGGTCATATCTGCTGAATTTCAGGTTGTTGATCTTAGACTTTCACTTTATGAATTTAGATTCTAACTCTTCTTTCCAAAGTGCTTGATAAACTGGCTTGATATTTTCAGTAGATTTTGTCTATCTCTTTGTCTACCTTGCAAGTAATTTGAAAATAATCAAGAGAACTAAGTAGAAGGTAGATGGTGAGCTTTGGATTTGTAAGGTGTTGGTGAAAACTAGCTTTTGGTCATGTTATTCCTATGGCAGCTCTGGTCTGCAGCCCCATTCCTTTCATTTAGTGCTTGCTGCTTAAACACTCAGGTTTAGTCCCTGATGTGGATAAAGATCCCTGTGTTGAAATGATGCAGACTTAGTAGGAGTAACCTGGATCTGGTTATAGGCAAAGCTATGATAGGTGAATTAGTAATCAGCAGTGCAGTCCTTCAGTTGCTATTGCAGACCCTGCATCCTTTTGTTTGTCTGACATTTATTCTTGGTATATTTTTGCACTAATAGATTTTTTTCTGGCAATATTGCTGCCAGTATCTTAGTTGTCACAGAAGAAATTCTTCCATTAGCACACAACCCCACTTGGGTGCTCCCAGTATATTTTAAATATATATATCAAATGCTTAAGAGGAAATAGTTGCAGTATTGGGGTTTCCTGTACAAATTTTTACTTTGGTACTTTTCTTTAAAGGGTAGAAACAGATTGTTTTGACTCCTTTGTCAATGGGTAATTCAGGTGAATAATTCCTTCAGAAAATAGTGCACATTTAAAGAAAAGTTTTCGTTTGTCCAAAGAGAGTGAGAAAATCCAGATCACACTGCTGCTGAGGCAGAGTATTTCTCCAGTCTGCAATGATGGAGCTGAACATCTTAAGCAAAAGTAGATTAAGTGAGTTAGAGAAGACATATTAGGGACCTGGCAAAGTCTGAATTCCATGGAAAAAGAGAACAAGCAGGTTTCATCTGCACAAGTGTCCTTTTTTGCCATGGAATTTTATAGAGCCCATTCAAATAACTTAATTCTCAAGATCCTCTTAGTCTTACACTCCTTTTACTCTACATTCTAGTAACAAGCAGTAAAGTGGTCTTGCTCAGTTTTCCTTCCTCCTTGTTATTGTTTCCTGCCTTACTTTGTATGTGAATGAAATTATTCACATGGGAATGATATTCACAGTGTTTCCTGAAGGAGTTCACAGAGGAGTGTTTATAAGAAACTTGAGTTGAGTAAGTGGAGGTTTTTTTGTAGTTACACCCAATTTTTTCAGATTTAAATTATTGAATGTGAAGATTTTTATGTACATGATACATTTAAAGATAAAGCCAGAGTTTTACTTGCTCTCACGTGTCACCTCTTTCTCTGATGACTTGTATTTAGTGATACAGTGAAGTTCTGTAATATTTTGAGCACAAAAGTCTGTGTTCAGCAAATTGCTTTGACTAATACCATATCCAGTTACCTGAACGTTGGAGGTATATTTTGTTGCATTGCCAAAGAAAGCAACTAGGATTAATTCTAAGAATTTTAACTATAGCATATAAAATGTGTGGTGTGTGTCCGCTCCTGGCAATAACTTTAGAGTGAAAACCAGATATTAAGAAAACAGATATAATTTATTCTATGTATGTGTCTGTTGGTTTTCACCACAGGTTTGCATTTCTTCCATTGCAGTAAAATTTTCTAAGTTCCGTTGTGAAACAATTAGCCATTGTGTAATCATTCAAGGAGTACCAAAGTATAGTTAAAACTTCTTGTTTAGATTGTTACATATTGATACTGTGTGTTTCAGTGTACCGAAATAATATGTTTGGAGAAACAACCAGCTTATCTGCACTGTGGAAGACATTAATGTAGTGTAATCATGTAAGAGTTTGTGTATTGGATAAACTTGGTATACAGCATAACATGACTTAATATAGTATTTAAAATCACTGTTGTTTGCACATGATCAAAAGGGTGTCTTTGTGAAAAGGAAGGTGTTTGTACTGTAGTCACACCTTTTGGTTATCCATGTGTTCATTATCTAACCTCTTTTGATTCAGTTTATTGCTCTAAAATGACAATGATAATACCTGCAACACAGGGATCTATTTATCCCACACTCCAGGTTTTAAGTTTATGAGAGGCTGAGATTTAAGTGGAAAAGGTAGATGCAATCAGCAAAGAACCCAATTCATAATAAAAAAAAGAATCTGTCAGCAGAGGGAAATTGAGATCACTTTGCAGAAACTATAATTAGACCTTATGGATGCTAAGGAAAACTACTACCAGCAATTCTTAATGTACCTACAAAATTCAACTGGAAATATAAAACAGCAAAACTTGCCACTTTCTAAGTTTCTATTATTTTCAACAAAAGTCCTTACACCACAAGTAATAATGAGATTTTATACTATATGGGACTCCAGTGTTTATTTATAACAATAAAACTTCCCATAACTTTCTACCTGCAACTTCTAGGTAACTAACAATGTGACATAGTATTTAAAGACAAGGTGAAGAAGCAGCCATTATGATGGAGACAGAGCAGAGCACTCTCACTCCCTGGCAATGGCAGGGAGGTTCTGTGTTAGGTGCTCCTGACCCCTTCCTGGGAAGGCTAAATGATAGCAATGGCATACATTAAATTCAAGACAACAGTGCTTGAAAGACGAGAGTAGTACAAGGATCACATCATGACTTATCCTCTGGTGGTATATTGAAATTCATCAAGAAAAGATAAAAAGCAATTTTTTATTAATGAGCTTTTTTTTTTCCAAACCAGCACCAAACAACAGTGGGTGCCACACACCAAAGGCCATAGAGAAACAATATAGAGGTAGATCATGCAAAAGTTTTTTTCTTTTGTGATGAAGTTGCAGACAGAACATGCATTTCCAACGTAAGTAACAATTACAGAAAAAGAAGTAAGGCAAATTTACTTATTTTTTCTTGAACTGAAATTTGTGTGGCCTAATTAACATGGAGAAGCAATTTTATGTGTGGATACAGTGAGATTTTATTTAACGAAATGATACCTATCTTCTGGTAGTTCATGGCTAAATGAGTTCACCTCAGCTTTCAAAGGTGTGTGTAATTTATTTTTGATTCACAGTGAATATCTATGGTTCTTTAAAAGGTGAAACTACTTTGAAGTCATCCAGATCTTGAGATTGAAATTCAGCCATTTCAGACCAGTGAAAAAATAACAGAGCTGTTGGTGAACATAGAGAAGAGCAGTGTCCTTTTTGCCAGCACAAGGTCACTTTTTAGTGTGTGCAGCATCACACATCGCCATCCATAGTGATCTGTAGGTATCTGCCTTGTGGCTGAACCTCTGAGACAGATGTTTCCACTTCCACTTCCCAGTGTTGTACAGCACCACAAGGTAGAGATCAGATGTGGGTTAATTTTCAGGCTGATTTCCAGATTAGTCAATGAAGCATCAGAAATATATATGTCGTATGTGGGAAGTCCCACATCCCTTGTAAAATCATGAAGTGAATTAAAGTATATCAGTCCAGGACCTTGTGTTTGCACTTCGGATTCCACTATTAGGGGATGTGCAGAATAACAAAGAAATCTGGTGTGCAGTGTTTAGTCGTGTTATTTAATTTTGCATACAGATGTACAATGCAGCGCAACAAATATTAAATGTATATACTAAACCACATTAATTCAAACCCCCATTTATTTTATCAATTGCTTCAGTTCATTTGATCATAAGGGACAGGGAGACCAAACAGCTATAAAAGAGCTCCGTTTTCTATCAACTGAACGAAATCCTCCTTTGATCTGTTAATCCCAAGTTTATAAGGTTAGGAGATAAGCAAGCGTAACTAAATTCCTTTTTCTTTTTGTCCACCTAATAGTCTATGAAGCAAAGCAAACATAATAAGCTGCTTTGCTGCTTTTCAGCCTCTTCTTCCTGAATAATTCAAAAAGTGCATTACAGGTTTTATGAGTACAACTGTACACACCAGCAATGTTCCATGATTTTTTGCATGCCTCAAATTTGCATATATTATATTTTTATTTTGCATTTCTGACACAGAAGCTGACTGCCTACTCATTCTTGGCTTTTTATTAGGTCTTTGATGCTTGCTGGAGGAGAAGGCCTCTTTTGTCTCTGATAGCCTTAAGGCAGATCTAGGTTAGCAAGAAAGCCAGAGGTTTCAGGCTTGTTAAATGTCACAGTAATGGCTGTCTTTACGCATTGAAATACCAGCCTTCTTCTTTATAGGAAAATGAATCGCATTACCACCAAGGGAAGGAAAGCCTTTGTTGGAGGAGACTGCTAGTCTGCTGCTTAAGAAGGGGATTTAATTTTCCCCTCTAGGCTTTTTGGCCAGCCCACTACAGTTGCCCTTGTGGAACTCTGATATCATACCATGTGAAGGATAGCAAACAAGAGAGCAATTAGCCATTAATCATACTCATTTTGCATTGGATGGACAGACCAGTTAAAATACTGCATGTATTCAATACATGAGCAATAATAGCCTGTGTGGACAAAGCATAAATATGTAGAATTTTATTGCATTTTGGATAAGCATTTCTTGTTTAATTCTTATTCAGTGACACTGAGCTGATGTTATGCATACTACTTCTTATTAAATCCTTCTCATAAGTTTTAGTGCACAGAGAACTAAGCTGAGGATTCATGCTGCCTACAATGTCCCCATTTTTCATTTCTCATAATACTTTAAATAAAAATGTAAGAACAGCAATATTAATTCTGCAAGCAGAAAAACCTGATTGAAGTGTTTTATATTTATGCTTACTATCTGTTATATGAAATAAAGATTGGTTGATTAAATTAGCATGTTGCATTTATAATTAAATGCTTATCTAGATAAATATATATACTTAGACTTTGTATTTAATTACACTCATGTATAGGGAATGAAAATTTTTAACTAAATGAAAGTGTGTGTATACATATATAAATATA
Source organism: Calypte anna (assembly GCF_003957555.1). Lineage (NCBI taxonomy): Eukaryota > Metazoa > Chordata > Aves > Apodiformes > Trochilidae > Calypte > Calypte anna. Next base: position 6,528,844 of record NC_044257.1, on the reverse strand, counting down.
TATATACACATATATGAATTAGTCTGTCAAGTACTACCTTGATAGAAAGCGGAATTAAACTTGGGTTTCAGTCATTAAACAACACTGTTAGAATGTGTGTTAGGGATGTGTTAGAAAAAAAATTTGTCAAGACCTTTTGTATTCAAGACTAATTTTTTTAAAAAAGAAAATACCATTAGTAGGTTGTGAATTGACCTGACTAATTTTAGTTCCCATGTTCTTTAAGTTTCTTGGACTAGTAGATCTTGTACTTCCATTAGAAACTATTATTCTTATGTTAAATTAGGATTTCAGTCATACACCTTTTGATGAACTATCCATCTAAGTGGCTAGTTCTTTATCTGAAAAGAAAAAGAAACAGAGCATCTCTTACTTACTCTAGGAAAGCAGCTACATTTGAATGCTGACCCAGGTACCTAGATCCAAACTCTATCCTTGGCATTCTGAGATTTGCTTTTTGGACTTGATTTATGACCTCTCATGCTTCACACTGTAGAGATGAAAGAAATGCTTGTAAGAAACAAAAAGTGTCAGAGCCTACATGTCCTACGTCCTCCTGCTTTCCAGAAAGTCTCCAGAGCCTTTCTATTTTTTGGTTACACAGAAGAATATGTTCTCCTTATGTTTGAACCTGTATTTGGAAAGATGCCCTCATGGGCCTTCTGGAACACATTTTCTGGGTGAGAAAAGCAAGACATTACAATATTATTATCAATTACCAATGACATTGTTTCTTTACCTTTGCTACTCTACATAAGGGACAGGCAAGATCTGTCTTAGTTATGATAGAACTGAAGGTCATTTGATTAAGATTTTTGAGATTCAAAGACATAGTACCTAGCCATAACGTGGTGCCCTTGAGTGATCTTTGATCAGTCCCTTGCTTGAATGTATGGGTTGCCTGTCTTTTTGTTTTGTTTTTTTTTTTTTTAAAAAGAGCTAGCGACTTCTTAAACTCCATGGAATGATATTTTTCTGGATATGGTGAAAGTAGATTTAAGGAGAAATTTGAGTGAATTTAAGGGGGTGGCCTTGTTTTCCACCTGGTAAGTTTCACACTCATAGTCCACACTCTCCAAATAAAGAGACTAGAAATATGATAGAAAAGTAAGCAGAAGGTAAGTCCATCTTAAGATGACTTAAAACCCTAAGATTTCAAGGAAAATATCTACAGTCATGAAGCTATCAAAGTCACATTTTGACATTATTTTTACTATTTCTGATCTTATTTTTTGTCCAAGAAAGCTAAATAAGAGGTGCGTTCATCCCCTTTTAATACTTGAGTCTTGTAAGCCATTTAAGCATGAATGCTACTTCATTTTTATGTAGCACAGTAATTCAGCATTATCTCATCTGTCTTGAATGAACAGAATTCAACCTGTCTCCTCAGGTCTGGCACAATATTGCATGCATTTTGCATTCACATGTATGGCTGCACTGCTTGGGGCAGTGTGGACTGCCAGCCTGAATCCTAACTGGAAAAAGCTCAAGCTGTGCTCTTGTGACAGGACAAGGACATGACAAGTGTCTTCCTTCTCAGCCATTTTGCAGTTAAGTGTCTCTGGTTTGTAAGTATGCACAGCTTTTTATAACAAGAGGAACTTGCTCTTGGCTGATCCTCCCATTTTTGACACCTTAGTGCTACTGGCAATGCTGCTTCTAGAAACAGCATACCAACAGATAACTTACAATGTAGGAAAGTGGGAAAATGCCAGAACTGACATTCAGTCAAGTAATTGTAGCATACTTGATCAAATGCTTCACACCTTTTGCAAATATATGGCTAACAAAATGAATTTTTTTTAAATAGTTCCTTTCTGTCTTCTAAAAGATTAAACAAAAAATACTATTCTAAGTTTGTAGATAATCTGTATGTAAGTTTTCTGATCCTCAGCAAGTACAGATTTTAGAGCTTGTTTGAGGAATGTTGCTGCTTTAGTGGCATAGGATTGTCATTAAGTGAAGTAAATTTGAACACATAATAGATCAAAATACAGGGTTTTAAAGGATATTTGGCCTGTACTATTCAAAATTTTTTTTTAAATGTACAGCTTTGATGTGCGTAGGTATAAATGTTTCCTGAAGGAACAGAAACATCTGGTGTTCAATTCTCACTTGTGCAATGGCCCATTCTGTGGCTGTGGGATTTTCTTCATTAGATGGCCTATTTCCAGTATACCTGGGAGTCAGTAAAGGCTTTAATTATTATATTCTGCAGAATTTAACAGTCTTTTCTGCTGTTATTTTGATTTGACCTTAACCAAAGTTGTGTGAACTATGGTGCAGATTATGTTAGGAAACACCTTGTAAGTAGTTTTCAAAAAAAAGTGTGATTCTTTCAAACAGTTCATCTCATAGGTTTGCCCTTATGGGAAAGAAGCTAATTGAGTTACTTGTTAGTTTTGGTTCAGAGGTTTCTTTCTCCATCATAGTTTCTAAAAAAGAAGAAAAAGGAGATAGCATATTTAAAATAGCTTGTTAAGATGGTGTTGAATTGATTCTTTTTTAGTTGTTTTTTTAAGGTATTGGTAAGTGGAAGGTCTGTGAGTAACTTTGACAGAGATCTAGACATTCCAATGTATTCTCCCATATGGAGTCAACTTCAAGCTCAGCTTTGCCTTATGCAGAAGCTAGAAAAGATTTGTCTTTGTTCTGTGGTCTTACAGGAGTTTCCTGCAGTGGAGGAACTGTTGGGGTTTCAGTGTCTGAGGGCCAACATTGTCCAGTAGTGCTGAGGTAAAGAGAGGAGCAGGAGAGGGTATTCACACATTTCTTGCTGCAAAAGTGCTATAGATAAAAGTAAGGAAAGTATCTCTGCCAAAAAAAAGGCAACCAGGTGAAAATCTTTGATGAAATGAAGGTCAGAACTGTGAAGTATACTCAGCCAAGCCAATTCAGCATACTTTGCCTTGAGTGTGATCTGTTCAGAACTATGCTGAAAAAGAAGTTGTCCTTCAGCAGAACTGAAAGGTGTTTTACAACAGGAACATAACATCCCTTTGTGTACCTCCCTCCTCCTCTGTATTCTCTTGCAGTATGCAAATCTTGGTTTTTTTTTTTTCTCTTGCACAGCTTGATATGTGATTGGTTCTCTCTTTCAACACAAATAACTGTAGATAGATTTTTTTCTATTTATATTCGGTATCTATGTCTGGATTCTCAAAAAAAGAGGGAAAACAATATAGTTCTGCCTGTAGGAGGTTGAATTTGTAAATATATATTAGTTTGGAAATACAATGAAAGATACTGAAATATTCAAAAAGCAGCCTGCTCTTGTGGATATTATTCTGCACAGCTAGGGAGCAGATTAATGACACTACACACACACACACACACAAAAAGATATGCACCATAAAATATGGATTGGAGTAGCAATGTGGAAACTAAAATTCCAGCCCTAGAAGCCTGTGAAATCTGTGTATTTTCACAAAGTTTATCACCTTTAAATACCAATGCTCAAGACTGGTCATTGTTTAGTTGGAAGACATGGAATTTTTTATCCCAGGCAGCTAAGCACCAGGAACAAGAATTTGGCCCTATTATAGGTATGAGTGGTATTGTCTTCCTGAATAAGATTCAGCTCTCTTAAGTCCTTCCTGGGTGAATTTTGGAGATGTATTTTATTTTTTACAGGAAATTGTTCTGTGAAATATCCTGTCAAGAGTCTAGGTATGAGCATGTACAAAGTGTGCTGTATTTGTCTTAATTTACAGTTCATTTTATGCTGAAGAACCTAAGCTGCAATCTTGAGGTTCCTTCAGGTAGGAGGAAGGTGGAAGAAACGTGTCAGAACTGGAATTAGGTTTATTGTTCTCAGCCATGGGTCTTGGACACTGCACTGCTCTGTGGTGAGCCTGTGGATTCTCTGCTTTTTCTGCTTGCCAGCTGGCTACTGACCTCTCTGACTGTGATTTTCTGTTTTGAATTGATACAGGACAATTCCCATTGTATGATAAAGATGGGAAGTATGGTGTTTATTTGAAAAGTATGAATGATGAATGTTAGAAAAAGAGAGATTTAGGACTTGTCAAAGCCGTATCTTAAGTATATTTTCAGTCTGGATGAAATTTGGCAGAAGTCCTCTGAATGCTTCAGCTCAGTTTGCATTTTAACACTACAGGCAACAAAACATGACATTTGCAGTAGTATTTTGCAGATGCTTGCATCCTTTAGGCAGTGCTAACAGCACTGCCTGTAGTGAAGTTTGCTTGAATTTTTGCTGCTAGAAAATAGTTCTTAATTCTGCTGACAACTTTCCCAAAATTCAATAGCTTTGTTAGAAAACTTCCCTTAAAACCATGTATTTTAGCTGACTTTCTCCCCTTAAATTTCAGCCAGAGAGGGTGTGCTATCCTGAGAATGAGTAGGGAGATCTTTACTCAGAGTAAAAATACCATGATCCTGACATTGAAAAACTGACTGATTCCAAGATGCCAATCCAGGTTGCAAAATTTGGTGGGGGAAATGGTGTTTTGTGTCAGTCATGTGCTATTTATTATTGCTGTGGACAATCACCAAAGTCTAGTGAGTGTTGATGCATTTGTGAAACCTGCTCACTTTGCAAAGCCAGGCAGAGGCTTCCATTTAATATTATCTGGATCTGCACTTGCTTTGTAGTCGCAGCTCTGGACTGCTGAGGGCTGGGCAGTGCCTGTGTCTGAACACCTGAACCCAGACAGCAGGAGGAAGGGAGGATATTTTTCTTGTGCTCTAAATAATACATCTGTTAGGCCCAGGCCAGGCAGGGGAGGAAGCAGCACAGTGCAAGAGTAATAGACCTGGACACAAGTGGGAGAGTTAAAAAAGAACAGAAAAAATAGATGTATGTATTCAGAAACTGTTTGTATGGTTGTAGACAAAAACCTGTGTTTGACAGTTCCTTTTGTAGGAATGCTTGGCTTTTCAACTTGTTAACATGAGAGGGTTTTGATGCTGTCTCTCTCATATAAATTTCTAAGTATGTGTGTGTGTGTGGATATACACATAAGCCCATGAACATAATTAATTTGGTTTAATAGGAGGAAGTTTTATATACAGTGCTAGAATTAGGTAATAAGTTTTAAAACTTTTTTCCTGATAAATTGCTGTTAGTGAGGAACTGTCTTAAATGTTACAATCATGAAGCATTTCTGTTGACATTTTTCAAGGCATGTGTAGATTTTGAAACTATGTTCTTACTTTTTAACAATTTTTAAAATGTTTTATTTGGGGGAAACTTTTAAATTATGAATTATTTTAGTCTCATTATCATAGAATTCTAAATCTCACAAAATGATAAAATACTTCAAAGCATAAACCCAAGCTCTTTTTTTTTTTTCCCCACAAACCTTTTGAAATTGTTTCTTCTGTTCTGATAGACTTGCCTTCCTCTTCCTTCTTCTGAATATATTTCCTCTGTGCTGTTGTATCAAAGAATTTTTATTCTTTTTGCTGATTGTTTATATATTTGAAGATATTTAAAGAGGAAGTAAGAACTCTGAATGTATAATTAAAGGCCTTTCCATGGACTTCTGCTTTTGAACTTTGGTTCTGCTAATGTGTAGCTGTCAGCTGTTTCCTCATGACAAGTCACAATGATAAAATCAAAATGAAATTGACTTGATTACTAATTAAGTATGTGTTGTTTTAAAATTTGAATTGTCTAGTGAATGGTGTCTGGATAATCTCAGAGTTCAGACTATATATGCTTTCTGTGAACTGTGGTACAAATATAATCCTTAAGACATTACTGCAAACAGCAGTTAAATCAGACAGTCCTAGCTCTTCTAGAGCTGCTCAGAAGTGCTCTGTAGCATTAGGATGGGATTGTTGTAGTACAATAGAGATTGCATACCTAACTCCCACTGAATGGTGTCTGATGATGGAATGACCCAGTTCGTTGGTGACTTTCACAGGTCTTGAGTCGAGAATAAATTCATGAACACAAGAACAATTTACTAAGGGAGGTTGGTGTGGAAATGAAACAGATGTTGGCAGAGAACATTCCTTGAACTGTGAATCTTTGAGGCAGACCTATAGCTGATACAGAGCATTTTGGCTTGATTATAGTGTGTTTGCAATGAATAGAGCTATGCTGTTTTACATTAAATGAAGCTCTGATGCAATCTTTTTTATTTTTATTTTGCATTTTGTGTCATGCTTGTGGACATGTTCTGTGAGGATTTGGAAAAGATACTGAAAGGTATTTGTGGAAAGCAAACTAGGAAATTATACATAGTTAATTAACATTTATAACTTTGTATTTTTACAGCATAGTAATAGAACAGAAGTGTTGTAATATAATGGTAAATTCTGAGAAACCATCTATATAAAATACTGGCAGTGGCTCATTTCTAACATAGCTAAAAGAATATGGGAACACCTGCATAAAAAGATTTATCTTGCTTGTGAACTGACTATTAATGTTTTCCTGTGGACAAAATCTTCCACTAATATAAGATGAGGTATCCCATTTTACCTCACCTGGTGATATGAAAAAGCATCTTATAAAATGCCTGTATAATGGGAATCTTCCTGACATCTGCACAGGGTCAATAATAGCTCCTTGTTGTTTGCTCTCATTTACACCTACTCAAACTCATTGTCTTCATCTTGTCCTTACAGACAGAGTTTTGCAAACTTACTGAATTTGTTGCTATTGCAAGGAGAAAAACTTGTACCAATTCTGTTTCCTTGGTGCCTGAAAAAAAAGAGTCTGGTTTGCATACTGATAGGTATATGGTTCTGCAGGGTAAAAGGCAGCAAAAATGAGTTACTGGAATTAAATAAAATAGCTAGAGTTCCTTGCAGTCTCTGTGGAAGGATAGTTACTTTTTTTTCTTTATTAATTCAGCAAACTGAAATTACATTTAATTTTGCTGAAACTATTTCTGCTTTGTTGGCAAAACTGACAAAACCCAGACTTTGTAACAGCAAATACATCTCTCTATTAAAAAGAGAGTGCTATTCTACTGGGGAAAGCTTCCAGTTGTTTAATGAGTAATTACATAGATATCAAATTGACAAATTGTTATAAAAAAGCTGATGCTACTTCTGTGACAATTATGGTGAAAAAAGAAGAGGGGAGAAACATGAGGTTTTAAATGGAAAGAACTTTCTTGGGGAACAGAAATTGCTTGTAAAAAATTATAGAAAAAACATAGGAATTTAAATTTTAAGTGGATAATTTGGTTTCTATATGAAAGAAAATGCTTATCTCTTCTATAAGGATATGAAAAATAACATACTACCATCAATACATTAAGTTAGCCTTATTTTGGAAAATGGTGGAAAATGCTTCTGGGAAAGGCTGACTAATTACATATTAGTTTTTTGAACCACCTGCGTAACTGCAGAACTGAAGGTAAGGTTGATGCTACAACTGCTTTCCTTTTTATACTTGTACTGGCCTAGGGAATTTATGCTTTTAGGATTCAAGCAGAATCAAATGTATGTCTCATGGAAGACCATCAGTTGGGTAAAATTAGTCTTTGGAGCAATCCATTTAGGAAAAAAGTTGGATAAACTTGGTACCTAATAAAAAATAAGCCCCAGTTACTACAGCAATGCTGTAATGGAGATAATAATATTAATAATTTAGAGGTAAAATCAGCAAGAGAAGCATGCTCCTGAATTTTATGAAAACTGTCTTGTATAGTTTTTATCTGAGTAGGCAAGGCTATTTCTATGAAGTATTTATGAAAAAGTACTTATAAAGTATCTTGTGTAATATTAAAGGATTAAATGACCTAAATTCTCACTGTTAGCAAATCTAATAAGTAAAGATTTTTCTCTGGTTGTAAAAAGTTCAGATTTATTTAGGTAACTCTGCCAAGGTTTTGCTTAAGTGGGTTGTCGATACAGGGTTTTGCTTTTGTGTGTTGGTGTTTGAGATGCTTCTGCATTCTTTCTTTCAAACTGTTTATTTTGGACTCTTAATTTCTTTTCCTTTTGTTTATATACCAGTGGTGAGTTGGGTTGGAGAGAACTACAGCTTGTATGAAATAAACACAACACTTCAAGCACTTTCAGATTGAAAGATGAGAAAATCTCAGTTCTGTAGCATGTAAGACTGGTCAAAATGGAAACCATGCTGGGCAACATATGCATTTTTATGGCTTATTGTCAACCTCCTTTCTTCCATACACAAATGGATAGAAGAAGAAGACAGGATTAAAAGATTAGTTATGTCAGTTCCTTTTGGTTCCACTATTTTACTGCTGTTTTATTAAATCGAGCTACTGACCAAATGTCTGGTTTCCCCTTCCTGTGAAGGGTGTTTCTTCATGCCTACAATTGATTTTCACACTTTGATGAAAGACTATTCAAACCTTTCAATAGAAAGCGCAGGTATCTGTCACAGACTTAAAAAAAAAAAAAAAAAAAAAAGGATAAAATGAAAAAGTTTTACATTCAAGTCGTGCTGCACAGCTAATTTGTTTAATTTAATATACATCTCTATGTTAGACAAGGCTTTTTTCCCACTGGTGTTTTAAGACTGCTGCCAGAAGTGATCTCTTCTTTCTTTGCATACCTGCGTGTCACTGTTCTGGGGGCTGCTGCCTATCAACATTTGGCTATCCTGGCACTTTTGGAGATAGAACTATAGGATATCCCGAGCTGAAAGGGTCCCACAGGAGCATCAAGTATGACTCACAATTAAATAAATATTTAAATAAACCTGTCCTACAGCAGAGCAAAATAAATGAAAAAGCATGAAAGAATTCAAGTGAAGCAGGAATGATGTATTGGCTGAGTTTAGCTTTGGTAATAGAAGTACTCAGTGTTGTGGCTATTGCAATGCATCCTGCAGATGTATCCTGAAATAGGTTTGGCAGTGTGTGTAAGAGCTGCTTCATTTAGAATGGGATAGAGAGCAGTAATTCCTGAACATAGTGTCTATCTATGGCTTACCATCAGGTTTTAGCCATAGTAACACTGGAATAACAATGTAGTGAAAGACCCGAAGCATCTCTGTGAATGTGGGGGGTTTGTGGATGCAGACTTTACTCAGAAAGCTTACTTTGGAGGCTGAAGTCGATAAAAATGTGTCCGATTTCAATTTTAATATTTTAGAAGTTTACTAACTTGCATCATCTCTTGTAAGGCTTTGATCTTGTAAGTACTGGCACTGTGCACAGCAGGAGCATTTGATTTAGGGTAAGTGCATACAGTGACTGCCACAATTCTGAAGTGAAATTAAACAAGCAGGTGAGAGCTCTGTATTATTAAAAATCTTGAGCTTCTTGTATACTTCTCATTCTCAGCAATTTGCAGCGTAGCCACCCCACAGGTCTTTCCTGAATGTTACAGTGTGTTTATCTGCTTTTCTCATCACCTCTTAACTTAAACATATATCCCACTGTCTATTCCTGCATGGCATGAATGATTTCTAGCTAGTAATTTCTGACTGCCTCCCTTTCTGAACAATTATTTGGCTTTCTTGGTTATACCACTTACTGTGCCTCAGCGTTCACAAAGGCAAAGCAATTAATTCAAAGACCCAAGCACATGCAATAGACTAGAAAAGCTGCTATTATTTGTAATCACTTCATTTGCTGATTCTAGAAATTAAAATCTCTACAAAGCTCTCCTGCAAATAGTATTCACAACCTTTATGCTTAGCTTATTCTGTAATTTAAAATGGTATATCTGCATTCAGTGGACAAACTACCTTTTTGTGAATTCAGCAGCAGTACTTTGTCATCCTAAAGCAAATTACTCAAAGGACTACAGTATGATAGTCAGTTATCAGCAGTGCTGCTGTATGGAGTGTGGATTGGCTTATATCTTCCTACTGCAGAAGTGTCTGTTTTGCTTGCTCATTACTTTATCCCTTTGCTTATAGGCATGGTAGGAAATTAGGATATTTTACTTATAGCTAGTGATGATTGTTTTTTTTTACTCACAAAAGGCGAGGACTGGGAAGTTATTAAACTTATTCTCTTGAGTGAAAAAGATAATCATCACTTCATTTTTGTGGCTAAGATTCTCCATTTGCTTCACAGAATTACTGTAGTTAAAGGAGGACTGCATTTTGGGGCTTAAATTAGCATGAGAATTAAGGAGATTCAGATCAAAGCCTACTGATATAGATATGATATGTTTAGTACTATTTTATTCTTATGGAAATGAGTTATTTTTCTCTACAGTGCCCACATGTAAGATAAACATAATTCCATACTGACAAATGAATAGCTGTTCATTACTATAATGTTCTAGGGAAAAATATGATGGGAGGTTTAGGATATAGAAATACAACTCTTGAATAGCTTGTACTAAATGAGCTTTTTCAGCCATTATTTGCATTATTGTGAATAATCTTGTAGTGTGAATAGAAATACCGCTCTTCCATAGTCATCTTTAGCTAATGCTTTTCATATATTAACATTTACACACTGAAATTACATCAGCATCTTTGGCTTAGGTACTCCATTAACTAACTTGATTCCAGTTGTCATTCCCTGTAGTTTGTCTTTCATTCAATCCTGCTTAGAAAAAATGAAGGGTCATTTGAATGCCAATCTGCTTTAACATGTCTTATGAAGGATCTACTAAAATATCCCTACCAGTGATATTCAAATTATGAGTAACCTTGTACGTGAAATCCTTCCAATGGGTACAGGTTTTTTTGACCGTGAAATTATCTTAGTGATTTATTTTCTCAAAATTGGTAACTGCCAGCAAAATATGCACACAAAAAGGAACCCCTCACAACCCTTATTTATTCAAAAATCCTTCTCAAATTACATGATATCCTTTTATTTTTGCTCAGCTTTGCAGTAAAATTATTTTATTTGTTTTTCTCACTTAAATTTCTTGTATCTTATTAAATCTTTTCAGTTTTAAATTACTATATGTTTCTGCTTTTCCTCCTTTGTTTTGTTCACACGTTTCTGAACTCTCCAGTGTATCACCTGATGTGAGCAAGTTTTTGTTTGCCTTTGCTTGTTAAGGCTTTCTTTTATTCTGGTGCAACAAAAAATAAGGAAAAAGCAAGAGCACTTTGAAAATGAAATCACCAGTCCTAGGAAATTCTGCTATTAAGTCCAATTATGGCACCTTACTGCAAAGTTGAGAAATCTAGATACAGATATTTATAATTTTAGGGTCCAGTTAACCCAGGTCATTCAAATAAACCAGGCGGATTACTCCTGTGTTTAAATCCTTATCAACATGGATGAAGGATCAAAATGAATAAGGCATAACTGGACCACAAATTTGGTATGGTTGAAGTATTTTATGGAATGCACTAGCAACTGATGTTAAAATGAAAAATGAATGGCCACAGTGACTGCTCTCCTAAAAAAAAGGAAAGAAAGTGCAGTTTTCTGTTGTATTGTAAAAGTTTGAAGTGTTTTTGCTTTGGAGTCCTATAAAAATAGGACAGCATAGAAGTAACAAGGAAGACAAGGTGCTCACAGACCACATGATATAGGGAAAGGATTTGAAATAATACTAGATAAGTGCATTTACAAGATGTGGAGCTGACAACAATGTAATTTTACTGGGGATGATTAAGAAATATCCCCGATTTCTCTTCCGTCACAGAACTTCTGTCTTGTTAAGATTTTGACATGACACATTGCCATAGTATCTTTGTACTTCAGATTAATAGTTTGAATTTCTGATGATATTTTCTTGTGTCAAGCTTTTGCAGATTAAGAGCTTGATTTCTTTTGTTCCAGAAGAAAATCCTAATAAATCTTTATCAAACAATGAGTGATTCAGAGCCCACATCCTTGCTTTGTTATATGAACTATTGACCAGTCAAAGAATTCTAGTGTTCCAGTGATCCATGACCATGTTGGAGTGGTATTTACACTCTCTGAGATAAAAGTGGGAGGGTAAATGAGCCAAGCAAAGGTTTTATCTCAGGATAAACAAGTCATCCTCAAATGCTCTGTGTTGGAAACTTGTTGGCCAAATACATAGATTAACACAGTGTATTCCATTTTAGCAGAATGTTGTATCAGATGTGTCATGAACCTGAATGTTTTCAAGAATCCTTAGTCTCATATATCAACTCATCAGCTTTGCTAGGGTTTCTCTCTCTCTCCCCCCTTTTATTTATTTATTTATTTTTTAAAAAATTTATGTTATTCTTTCGATGTAGAGGTCTTGCTGAGACCATGGGAGTGCTGCTTATTTGACAAAGGATCAGCATTATTGAGAGCCAGGGATTTACCCTTTTTTATTATGCTGGTGTGATCTGTAAGAATGCTGAATGCCTTTAATCTGTATATGCAAACATTTGTCTAGATGGGGATGTTCCATCAGATAAGTTTATGTTTTGTCCAGCAGCCTGTGGTAGAAAATGTATTGATGCTGTTTTGCTAAGTTTGCTCAGATGCTTTTTTAACAGGGGTTTTCAGATAGCACTGCAGTTGTTCAAATTAGTTTTGCAACATTCTCAATAAATGTACTCTAGCATGAAATTGTTTTCCACTCTAGATACTGAAATTTTTTACCATTGCACATTGCAGGATGTCACTGCTACCTGAAGAAAACTGTGGCCCAATTTAACAAACCCTTGTGATTCCCTCTAGCATATCCTAGTTCCCTGTGTTTTGGAGCAATTGGTTAGCACATAAAACCTGCTGTATAGTATGAACAAGATGTTGCACTTACAGCTAGAGGGAAACAGTGGAACTGGTTTATCTTGGCAGCTTTGTCTGTCTTTGCAGGAATGCAGCTAGTAATGAAGAAACTGCAGATGAGATTTATCAGATTTTGTTCAAGTTTATGGAGCAACTATGGACCAACATTTTTGGGGCTTTATTTATGTGACAGAATGGTAATGCAGTGTTGGGAGGACCAATGGTGGTGTGTACTACCTTTCTATGTTGGCTGTTGGGTCCATAGGTGCTTTCCCACTGTACTGTGTTGAGGAGAAAACAAAAGAGACCTTTTCACTGTTGCAAGACATGGTTGTCTTGCCTGTCAGTAATAAGGGAGAAGTTTTTTTTCTTCTGCTATTTCACCTTGTCACTTGTGTAGAGTCAACTTGCCCTCTTGCTGTTTGGAGTCTTTGAACAGATGTTTGGACAAGAGACAAGAGCTGTTTAACTACACCGTAAGTGGTTGCTGTATGAAGGCAGAATGTTTATTTAGAAGACTGAAGGGTACATGGCAGTTCTTTGTGACACATCTGAGTGGTTCTCAGCAAATGGAGTTTCTCTTCTTCCAGGAAGATATATTTGCTATGTGTGAGTTCTTTCACTTCAAGAAAATGTTTGCATGTGGAAACAGGGAGTGCAGGGTGAAAAAAGTAGCTGTTCTAACACAGTACCTCAAATTACAAAAGGCTCAAGTTAAAGGACAACTGAGTCAGATGCCACTCAGTGACACTGAAATTTAACTTGGGACTTTAAAGACGTACAGGCATGAGAGTAACAGCAATTTTACTTAACGTGTACTCGTGGAAACATCAGTTTACTTTTTTCACTATCTGCTTTTGTCTTTGGTTTTTTTTCTTGCTGAGCTCAAACCATCCCATTTTTTTTTTTCACTTAAAAACTGTTAGGTGATCCACAGATATTTTTCATAGCATAATAAACTTCTGTATTCATTTGTCTTGGGTTTTTCTGCCTCACAAACTACACAATCCTCATTCCAATAATATTAAATGAAGCCGTTTTTCAGTCTAGTGAGAAGAGTTGGGTACAGCTTTCTCAGAGCAAGCCTGTTATGTTGCTTATTGATTTATAATACTGTGTGGTTGATAAAAAGGCAAAATAATAATTCAGTGCAGACAAGACACCGGTGTGTAACTGCCCAGTTTGAGGCTGCAGTAGTTTATGCTTTTCTGCTCAGTTCATTTTGTCTTTGTAAAAAAATAGTATAAAAAGTTCAACTTGTCCATGGTTGAGTTTTAAGTTCTGAGTCTTAAACACTAAAGCAGATACCAATTCTTACTGTCTTACCATATTTGTAATTAGGGCTAATATATGACAATTGCCTGAGGAAGAAGTTTTTGTTAGAAAATATTTGAGGTTGGCAAAGGCCATATTTAAAATTTACTAGAAAATGAGAATTCAGCACCAGTTCTCAGAAAATGTAACACACTAAGCCACAGGAAGTCTGTCTAAACAGTATTGCTAGGTAGGCGACTGAAAATATTTACTAGAGTTTGTGGTACCTGCCAGACAGACAGTGCATGGGCTGGAAATTCTTCTGGCACACAGTGCAGCAGGGTGAATTTTTGCAACTACTCATCTGGGACTCTAAGAGCAAAGGTGAATTAAAAAGTTCTCTAATATGTTCTAATGAAGGTACTTGTTAGTGTCTTTTCCCAGGTTGTCAGCTGTATTACTCTTGAGATTGATACACTTGTCCACTGGGATGGACAGCCTGAGGAATTCACTTTGTTTTGGGTAGGCTGTCAGACATCTGTGAGATCCTAATCCTTCCAGTCCTGCAGTGGCTGTGAATGAAAAGCCACCACTGAAGTCTGATGCATGTTGGTTGATGGAAGGGGGAATCTCTGAATTTAGTAGAACTCTGCTGCTTCTAATTAACGTAATCTTTCCCTTATTTAAACTATACTTGCTTGTGTCAGCAAGATAGTCTTAAAGACAGTGCTTTCTACTGAGAGAGACATTGCAACTATTCAGATAAAGGTTGGACCAGGTAATCTTTCAAGGTACTTTCCAACATGTATGTGTAATTGCATGATCAGGTAGACAGCAAGATGTGTGCATTGATATTCAGAGATGGGGAACTGCACTTGCTTGGTGTCCCACAGAAGGCCTGTTGCACAGACTAGTGTGCTTATGCTGCTGAATCAGAAGGGTGCCATCCAGTTAGTCAGATTATTTTCTTAAGATCATGCTTCTTTATATATAAGGAGGCTTTATAATATGTTCAGCTTACTTATGTTTTGAATAAGAGGTTCTCAGGTTGTAATTTTTCTGTGACTGTAGTGAAGGATGGACAAAGAATATATTACAACAGACAAATAGCTGCCTGCTTCAAGAGTAAGGAATTCAGGAGACAAATCTAAGAATGAGTAACAGCATATAGACATGATTGTGATGCAAGAGAGAGAGTCACAGAACAACTTCAAAGATTCCTGCTAGTCGACAGGACATTTGGAACAGACTGAGATGAGAAAAAAGCATTTTCTTTGCATTATAAAACTCTGGCATTCTCTCTCAAACTGCTAATTAGGAAAAATAGGTATCACCCATAGATGAAAGCACTGTATGTGTCAGTCTTAAAAACAAAGACAAGATTATGGAATTCGTGGTATTAATGATCTGGATGTTGGTCCCCTATAAACTGTGTATCCAAGAAAAAGATTTTAGAAGTGTAAAATACTACTCTAAATCATACTGCAGATTATGTTTGTGGGCTTTGGTTTGTTTTTTTCTTTTTAATATTGATTTCTTCTGGCATTTTTTGGGGGTATTTCTAGGTTAATATGAGCAAATGTAAACTTGTTTTACAGTCAAATGATTTGCAATTCACAGTCTTATAGTATGTTTGCTAATTACAAATATTCTTTAGGATACCTCATGAAATTTACAGACATATCAAATCTTGCTAAATTGAAAGAGAGAATGACATCTGTTTGGTATATACAGAGACTTTCACAGTCTTAAAGCAAAGACTGACCAAAAAATAAGGGCAGAACAATGATGATTATGTTAATATTTTAAAATCTGTGAAGCAAAGCACAGGGATGGAGCAGGAAAAATCCCCAATGATCAAATTGAAGCAGCAAAGCTAATGGAAGTTTGATTTTTTCTAAAACAGCCTGTCCTCTCAGCAAATGAGGTATCAAATGGAGAAGTAAAAGTGAGAGAATTTTTCATTTCCGTCAAGTAACACTGACAAAATTCTTAAGATTTTTAAAGCTGGCAAGGGATTTGGGGACAACTGCATTAAGGGATATATTGCTTTGTAAATCACTTTTTCAAATAGTAGTAAAATAAGTGTGTTTAAGAATGTTCTTTGCATAGTCTGAATTAATTCTTTGAAACATTGCATGGCTTCTTCCTATTAATCTGCTGTTCTGACTGCACCTGTGTGGGGTCTAGGGTAATGTTTATGATAAGATGGCAAGAAATGTGAGAAGACTTTGTCCTAACTCTGAGACTTAGTGTAGTTGTGATGTGAAGCCTGTCTTCTCCCAGATACAGTAATGAGAAATCTTTGGAGCGTGGATGGATGGTACGTCTGTATTTTGTCATACATACCTGGCTGCAGTGATGATATCTGCTTAGTTAGCCTTCTATAGGAAGTCCTAATTTCCCTTCAAAACTGAACTATACCTGGATGCCAAGAGTGCAGGAGAGAGTTTGTGGCACAGGAGCTGAGCCCAGAACCAAAATGAGCTGAAGTTATCCATAGACTGACCAGTGACAATGGTATATTATGTGTGTTGGTAGCATGTAAAAATAAGCCTGTTGCATTGCTGCTTTTTAGGGTAGTTACAGAAAAAATCCAAAACAAAACACTAGAAAGAAAGTATGCAGGAGTCATGACCAGAATTAATTTTGACTTTGATAACTTCTGGTGTCTAGGTATGTACAGTTCATAAACTCTGAGCTGTATGTATCTCCTTGGAGCCATTCTGTACTGAGCACTGGTCCATTTGGGTCACCTGGCCCATGCTCTCCTCCCCATAGGCTCAGGTGCTCCTCTAACAGCCACATCAACAGCCTGAAGCTAATGGTGAGGTCCCAGGCACCAGGCAGTTTTTTTCTGTCCTGGTCCTCTCAGACCAGTACCAATAGTTAGTGCAGGACTCAGAACCTATAGAAAAGTATAAAGGAAAACAAAGCCTAAAGCAAAGCTGCCATTTACAGAGACCCAGACAAGTTCTGAGAATACAGTCCAGAGTTAATGGCATCTAATGCAGATGTTGCTGTGTAACCAGGTGACAGGAGTGCTCCTAAAAATATGTGGAATCACTTTGAAAACAAAAGGAACAGATTAAGCAAGTGAAAAAGGACTCCTTTTCTTCTGGGATACCAGCTTGGCAAGGTAAATGCAGTGTGGGTGGGATCATACAAAAGAGATTGCAGGAGGCCACTCTTTTTTTGGTGCCATTTATCCTCTAGGGAGGCTTCAATCAGAACAACAATGACTTTGTTGTAAACCTTGTCATACAGCTGGTGTATTACTGGGCATTTTTATTGCACTGCATCTGGTTGCCTTTTCCAGGATGATTCCCCTGTCCACTCAGCATCCTGTGCATCAGTCAGCCACTTATGTAATAGTAATATGACTATTTATGTCACCAAAACTTGTTTCTGGATCTGTGCACTGAGTGAATACCATAACATGGTGTATACTAAAGTGCTTCCTTGTAATTTAATCACTATGTGTGAAATCTCCGGGATTAGCAGACCACTTTTCAATAAAAATTGCTGTTACAAAATTTATTTGGCCCATCAAAGCTACCATCCAAAGCAGAGTTTTATGGAGATGATCTCTTTTAATTCTCTGCTCAGCAAAGTCTCAGGTGAACTACCAGTATAGGAAACTAGCTGCTTAGAAGCTGTTTTGCTCCAGACATTTTGTGTTTCAGGCAGATGAATGGAAGACTACATCAAAGAGCTTCACTTTTTTTCATGGTTCAGTGTTCAGGTGGAATATGAGTGCAACCAAAGCAAATGCTGTCAGCCTTACATTCATCTCAGGAACATTTCCTTCCTTCCTTCCTTCCTTCCCTTGAGAGAAAGAGAGCTAAGAAAAAAAGAATCTACAGAGTTGCATCTAAAATTCCCTAATTATAACAAGTGATATTTCTGGGGGGAATTAAAAAGTGTAAGGCTAAAGTGAAGCAGATTTTTTAAATTCACCTTATGTTTTTCAACTTTAATTTCAACTTATGTTGCTTGTGCCTCTTTTAAGGTGTCCACAAGATAATAGGAACACATCATTTTGTAGTGAATTGCTCAGTTTTTAAGCTGCAATAACACTTCCAATGGTAATTTTTTTTAACATCTTCAACATTTTTTAACATGTTATTATACTGGACATACAGTGTTTTAGATTTTTTGGTTTGTTTGTTTTCTGTTTTTTTAATTAGGTGTATCAATTAGGTGTGTGCATTGACATCTCTTGGGAGCTTATGTTTGGTGCAGAGCTTAGTTGACCACTGAGCTGATACTTCCCAGCATTTTGTATGGACAGTGCTAGTTCTGATTTTACTGTTAGGAAGTTGCATCAGCTTAAGTTCATCTAGCATTCACTGTAGTGATAAATTAGCTTACTAATGTATCTATATTTGTTAATAGTGACACAGCTCCCTCAAAAATCTGCCCAAGCTCAGACTTCAGATAATTGGCATACTTTTGAGACAATTTATAAAGAGAAAATGTGTAAAGATCATCCTCTCTTTTAGTTGTTCCTCTTAATTCATATTTTCCTGGAGATACATGGCAAAATATTCTTCCATGTGTTTATCTAAAATTCTTAGCAACATTCATGTAAATTTAGAATGCAAATAAAGTATTATTTCAAAGGAACCTGCTTAGGGAAAGTTGTGGTCCTTCTGGGAAGGACATCTTGCAGCATAATCTCCTACAGCTGCTGTTGCTATGATGTGGTTCTTTTGAGGCACTGCTTCTTGATCTGACATAATGGTAATAGCACAAGCTGCAGTTTATGAGGAAACATAGCTGCAAATGTGCCTGTCAACATGAACATGGTGTAACATTTAGTGGAGGTACTAAGGAGGTATTGGCCCATCTGTATGTGGCCAATTACATTCACCGTAAAGACAGTCTAATAAATGGCTGTGTCTGTCACCAGAAGACAGCCCTGTATTGTACCAGTCGTGTTCTTCTTTGTCTGGCCTTTCCCTGGTTTATCCTGATCTGCTCTCAGGCCATGTGTCTTTAGACTCTGTAAAACAACACAGTAAATGTAGCAGGAAGACAGTCAATTTAATATGGGCATGAGAGAGAACAGAAGGCAAGGAGAATAAATGCACCTAATGGTACCACTTGGGCAAGTGGGGCTCTTCAGGTGCTGAAGAGAGCAACCAGCATGAAAAGTAAGATATGTATGAAGATAATGAGAGAAGAGGGCATAAGCTCTTGGCCAGAATAGGTATGGTGTTGTCTAACAGGTTAAGAACACTAGCAAAAGAATGATTAAATATAAGGCCTTTGGAGCTTTTGAAGATGCATTACAAGCACCATTACATGTAAACTGAATTTGCTTTTTAAAGAGACAAACCAATATTCAAAAAGAAGCCATGAAGCAAGTGATTGGCAACTAGAAATTTTATCATTCAGCTACTGTGCTGCCAGCTAGCAGGAGGTTATTGAATACAAGGTAACAAACTGGTTGGTTTGTTTGGTTGTTTTTTTAAAATAACTACCCTGATGTTAGTTCATTGATATGTGCAGTTTTGCAGCTGCATTCATGTACATATTTCCAAGCATTTCTGAAATATTTTTAAATATAGTTATTTATTCTGACTTCTGGTGCTTATTTTAAACTTGTAGTAAGACGGAAGAGAATGCAAAATGACCGTGTAATAAGCCTGTGACAGATCGAGAATAAAAATTAGGAGATAAGATTAAAATTTAGGGTTTGTTCTAGCATTAGGAGCCCAGAATATTTTACTGTAAAAAGTTGTCTTTAGACTTTGGTGTCTATTGGGATACATGACAGCTAAGGGAGAGTTTATGTGATCCTACAATCTGTTCTTAATCTAAAATTCTTGAATATTTCTGTCTGGAAAGAGATGATAATTTGGATTGTTGATAGTTAGGATTGATGGTTGGTTTTATTTTAGAGCTGAGCAAATGCAAATCGGAGTGGACTTTCTGCTCCATCATGTTTTCTCACTGAACCTTGAAGAGAAAGTTGTAACTGGATGTAACATTCCTTTGGATGTAGAACTACATCACAACATAAGGCTTATGAGGCTTAATTTTTTCCTGATAAGCACACCCCCACTGTCTTTAGTTATTATGAAGTCAGGACTGTGGTGAAGGAGTTTCATGTGAGGAGGTTAAGTTACTGGTTGAGACTGTTTCCATGTTACAGTATGGCTCATGGTACATTTGTAGAACACTTTATTATGCTAGTTGCTCAATCTGAAAGGTTCATCAATCCAAGCCATTTTATGTGGGAATTAAATTTATAATTTCTCTAATAGATAATTTTATTTTTTTAAATAAATAATTGTACCTCACTGATGTCCTTCGATAAAAACTAATTTTAAAGGAATTGTTGCCAGCCTAGGGTTTGGCCTTTATCCTCATTCCTTAACATTAGCCTGAAGGTTTAATTCAAGTTGTATTTAGTGGAATACTTTTGTAGTCCTTCATTTACATGTATGCCAACAAGCTTAAATGCACTGCAACCTTGGAAGACTTTCAAAGGAAGTAATAATTCCTCTGAAATAGGTCTTTTGAAAGCTTTATCTTGTTCTTTCTCTTTTTGTTAATCTTGGAGCCCCTTAGCATGTCAAAGCAATTTTTCTAATGTCACATCTCCCAGACATTAGCATGAAAGAGCTTTAAAAGATGATTTGAGAAAGAATAAATGTTGAATGAGCATTTATTATAGAGCCGTTTATGCTACATTTGCATTTTGACTATATTTTTGACGTGAAATGTTTGAAAAGCAGGCTAATTTGAAAGTCAATAGTCTCTAAACAATGTATACTACAAGTCTGTTTACACTGAACTGTTTCCTTTGTGCATTAATTTACAAAAATAAGATTTCATTAGGCATAAGCTGATTTGTTTATAGGGATGAGATTAAAGTAGTCTCATTAGTCTTAACATTGAAGTGGTATTCCCTTTAGAAATTTAGTAGTGATCAAATGTTCCTCTTTAAGTTACATTCAACAGAAAAGAGGTAAATGTGTCAGCCAATTGATGTTGATAATTTTTTGAGTTCTGATTCCTTCTAATTCAGCCATTATGGAAATTAATTACTGAAGTATACCCAGGTCTGGAATGAGAAGAATAGTATTGATTTATTAGTTATAAAATTAAATTTGAATTTTTTTGGTTTTTTGGTTTTTTTTTGTTTTTTTAAGAAATTGTCTGAGTAATTGGCTAGCAGAGAGAAGTTGTGCATAATTTGAATGATTTTATTTATCTTTGTGCATTGAAACTTGCCAAATAGCATTTGGAACATTGATAGTAGTGGATGTATGCTACCAGGGGAACACATTATGTATCATACAAACAGCTATGTTATTCAGGGTATTCTGGAGAAAGTACCAAAAGGAATTTTGATTTTCAGGTATCACAATATTCTATATATGTCATTTTAATGTCCATGCTATTTTGGGTTATTGGGGAATAATGCTTTGCAGACAGCTTGCTAATTACCAAAATTTAAAGTAAGGAAAAATTAGATCTTTCTTCCATGTTAAAATTTCCAGTGAAACCTCAGCTTTAGTAAAAGGAACAAAAGTATTAAAATAAAATAAAAGAATTTAAAAAAAGTATTAAAATAAAAGAAAAAAATAATGAGCAAGATCAATATCTGCAATGGTTGAGAAAAAGATAAAAATGGGGATGGTGTGAGTACCCAGCAGGCAGTAAAAGAAAGCTGGATGAGCTCTACCTTCAGACAGCCACTCTACATTGTAGGCAAGGCCTCTATCATAGCCCCCAAGTCTGTGATGTGATGAGAACTTGAAGAGATGTTGGTCTTTTAGCTCCACAAGATGAATTCTCTACTCTTTATGAAGGTGCAGTAGTCACATTAGTCATTGCAAAGATAATTATGCATATTCATACATATTGATATGATATTTGAGAATCACTGATTTTGAAGGTTGGTTTTGTTTTTTTTTTTAATGTAGCAGGTTTTGTCATAATGATGAAATTATAATTATTCCCTGGATGATATTTCTGTTGTCATTTCTGACATATTCCTGTCACCAATTACAGGAAAGACTCATTGTCTGTATTGGTACTATAACAAAAGAAGTCATAGCAGAGAGAAGAGAGGGAGGGAGCATTTGTCTATTGCATAAATCCCACAAGGAAAAATCCCACAAGGAACAGTCTTCAATCTAAGTAAAGCACTGGTGAACCCACCTTTTCCTCATCTTTACTGTAGCTTCAACTGTTGTTGCCATCCAGCAACAAACAGAGGAATTGCAATTTCCACGGCTTAGAAACCTTAAAATACTGCTAATAACCTATCATTCTGATGTCAAGAAAGCCATAATTATTCTAAGTATGGCTAATGTGCAATTACACAGAAGCTGCCCTCCTTAAACAATCCTTTTTAAGTTCTCAGAACATAAAGAGGGCAAATCTTGTGGCGCCAAGTTAGAGAGATCAAAGGGCCCTGGTAGTAGCAAGGATTCTGAAGGGCCAATAATATCAGAAAAAGGGAAATCCACAAAACTGAACAGCTTCTCCATGGGTGTTCTTGGAAGGTAGATCTTTTTATTCCTCTTGAGATACATGGTTTACATTTTTTTAAAAAGCTCTGCAATAAATGTTCTCAGAGCACTGACTCACTGAAGAAGAATTAAGATACAATGAAATAAACTATGGCCTAGTGTAGGTATACATAACTTCAGTTATACAGCAAATGTTTGGACTATTTGATCAGTGTTTATATGTATTTACATGGAGAGATATATGTGCGTGCACAAGTATGTGTGCTTGTGTTATATGTTTAAATAAACATATAGTTGCTGGCACTGAGTACCTTATAACAATTATTTGAACATTTAAAGTCAGAATCTAATTGAGAGGGGATGGCAGGGGAGGGTTTAAATCTGAATTATAACAGGACTTAAATAGACAGATACACTCCCCCAACTCTTCAGATGGTTTTTGCTGTAAGGGATATGAAGAAAAAGTGAAAGATTTGCACTCTTACAGTCATTCCCAGATACACATATATATATATGGGGAAAGAAAGAGAAGCTCTTCATTTGTGAACTTTTCTGAATAAAGTAAGAGTATTCTCATAAAAATAAGTTTTTTAAAAGGGAATTGTTGAAAATTGCTTAAGAATAAAACTTTTGAACACTGTCTCCTTTTTTGCCTTAGTATGAATAAAAGCTGTAAAAGCTCTAGCCTTTAAACTTTTCAGGTCTTTCTATTCATTTTCTGAAGAGATTTAAATGAGAGATGTTCCTTTTTGTTTGAGTTGTTTGATGCAGGTGATGATCATGTAAGTGCAAGGGCCTATCTTTCTCAGTATCTTAGACCTCAGCACTGAGCTAAAAGCTTGCTCTCAGCAGTGGATAGCAGATGAAAATACCACTGTCCTCCTTCAAATGTTACTTTCCTAGAAATTTTATCATTTCAGTTTATTACTCAGGTGCCTCCAAACCCTTGCATTCAGGCAAAACTAGACATTTTATAGTTCCCTGGCCAATCTTAAGAGGATATCTACTACTATGAAGTAGTTGCCTGGGGTCTGAACTTCATCAGTCACGTTGTCTGTAGTAGTCTGTGTCCCTTCTTTCTTTGTATGGGCAAGTAGGTTTTGCCCATGCATTTAGAGATGAGAACAGAAACATTCTTTAAATGGCAGACTTCTAAGGGAAGACAAATTCTGTAGTGAACAGTCCTATTGTCTGAGTAAATTCTTGCCCTGTGCATGCCTTTTGGAAACTTGCTCAGTTATAAAGCGTAGCAATTCAAGCAGCAGAATGCTTGTAGTTGGAATTTAACATGAAGTCACAATGCCTTTCATATATTAGAGATTTTGTGGCTTTTTAATATGGATAAATAATAATAGACTAGGCAAATAGTGGCCTTCTTGAAGTCAATTGAAAAAATAAAACCCAAAACCATTCCATTTACTAGGTCCTCGGTTTAGGATTTAATTTATTGGTCCTAATGGATTTTACTTTTTGTTTCAAATTCCAGCAAAAGTGTTTTTTCTGTTTGCTGCATACTCATCTTGAAGCTTGACTGTTTCTTTCTTTGTTGTTACTCAAGAATTTCCTCAGTGTTATTTCCTCGTCAGAAGGAGAAATTATTGAAGTATTCGAAGAAGCAGTTTTGTAATTTCACTGTTTCACAGTGCTTAGCACAATGCCTGCCTTATATTATATTCTCATGTTTCCCCCCCAACAATTCACCCTTATTATATCAGTGATTACCAAGGGATTTTTTTGTGCTACTACCTGTAGTAGCAGCAGCTGTGACCAGATATGACAAGAGCTACCACTGCATTTTGTCAAGCTTGTTTTGAATGCTATGATAAGAAAAGTAGCTTCTGAACCTACCTGTGACAGGTGAGTAAAAAAGCACCCTTTTTGTTTTATTTATGAACATCTGCTCTGATGGAAACTTTCCTAAATAATCGGAGACCCCAGTGGTCATCTGCTCCAAGAACTGCAAGTCCTAGCCATACAAACAGGGTCAAAGCTCAGTGTTTAGCATAATATCCTATTTTATAAGATAATGCCAGCAATTATGCACATTTGGATCACTTCCACTCTTCTTAAACTATGACTTTTTACTTTGCTGTTTATTTTGAATAAGCCTTTTTTTTTTTTTTTCCAGATTTAATCCAGTTCATCTACCTAGTAGCTTTATTCTTTGATGATGCAGTTTCTTAATTTGTTTTTACCTTCTCCCCATTTTGTTTTCCTCGTGTTGTCCTGCTTTCCTGATTTCTGAATGAACTGATAATTTCATTCCCTTTCTTCAGGGAGATACTTTTCAGTACGCAAATGTATGGTCCCATTCCACAATTCTCTCCTGCTACTTGTTGCAGTAGTTGTGTTGTTGTATTACTTCTGATATATTTGTACAAAATTTAATACATGAAATATGATTAAACAGCAATAAGCACTATGGGTTTCTCATAAGCATAGAAGAATGTAAAAAACCAGAAATTCTGCTCCTTTGAGACTGCCACTTCAGTATCATTAATATATCCTTGGAAAAAGGCAGTAAGTACTATGATCAGGTGAAAATATTAATTCTACATTTGATGTTTTAATATTGATGTTTTCACTCCGACAGCTTTCATGATGAAAAGAGATTCAGAATTCAACATTTCTATAATAAAAAAAAGTTGTGTAGGATGGGTATTACATTGCCCTCTTCTACTTAAGTTTAGATAACTCAGAACCCTGCAGATAGTCTGAAAGTTTATCAGGTGATTATTTTACAAGGAATCACACATTTGCTGAGCCTTAACTCTTGTGGAAATTTCTGGAAGTTACCACTGCTGGTTAAGTCTTCTGCAGGCAGAAGTTTATAGTTAAAGCTTCTGCCCAGTTGTGTTTTTGGAAGGTGAGGGAGTGTGAAGTATAATGTAACAAAAGTTGACCTCTGCTAACTGTGCTAACCTAAGAGACATTAAAAAAAGATCACCAAGGGCTGTTTTGTCTATTGGAAAATGGAAAAGAAGGAATGAAAAAGAGAGGTGTCCAAGGATTTTGAACAGATTATTGCCTTTTGAGGCACAGGTTAGCAAGCTAGTGGAAATGACAGAAGCCAGACTTCAGAATCAGCAAAACTTCTTGAAACTTAAGCAGCTCACTGGTTCCTCATTGCTTCTGTCTCCTTGTAGGAGCCAAATAGCCTTAGGACCAGAGCTGATCTCCTTTTGTTGTTCCTGTTTCTATGTTCTTGAACCTGTTAAGCTATTCAGATGGAGAGCAAAGTCTGAGGTTGAGCTGTTGATCAGCAAGTGAACAGAATACATAACTTCACTGGGTGTTACTAAATTAAAATGTTTACTAACAATTCACTTTTAGAGTGGCATCAAATGGGATGTGCTACACAAAATTATATTCTAGTAATTCTCCCTGCTGACTGCAGTCTTTTACAAACAACTCATCTCCTTTCATGTCTCTAGGTCCTGGTTAGTCAGCTGTTACTTTGCTAATTTTGCTGGTGTAAACAAAACTTTCATGCTGCATAGCAGTTTGTGTGCTTCCATAGAGAGAATATATGCAATGCTGATTTATGTCCAGTCCCCATGGCTCCTACATAGTCTCATAAATAGGCATTAAGCTCCATTTATGCCTATTCATCCCTGTTCATTGACATAGAATATAAGAATGTGCTGGTCCTGCTATTTTTCCATGTTATAATTGCATTGAACTACTCCAGGTTTCAACACAGTGTGGTGTGGTCTGTATGTGAAACAGGGCTCCAGGGATGCTGGTTTATTGACCATGTGACATTGACGTTTGAAACACTGAGGTGGGACACAGGTGGGTTTCAGTGGATCAAGGCTGGTTTACCCCAACTTAGTATCTGGCTGCTGTTTTCCTTTGAGTCCAATTTGGTATTCAGTGATTGAACAAAACTCCAACTGACTTCAATTAAGAGGTTAGCCTGTGTAGGTACTAGTTTAGGAAGTCTTTTTAGGGGTTAACATCACGAGTTTCCTATGCAAGTGGAGGTAAAAACTGTTTTCATACAGGACAATGAAACAAACCCATGAACTGTTCCCAGGCTACTTGGGTCAAAGGTCCCCTCTAGCACCCTACCACCCAAGAGGAGTATTGTTGGGGTCCTGGTGGAGGAGAATTCTGCAAGTACCAATAACTGTGACTTGTCTGTCCAATTAATAATCAGAAAAAATTGTAAATTTAAAGGGATAAAGGGGAACTGGTAGTGATCCTACTATTAGAACATTAAATATTTTGTAGCATGAGAGAGCTAAGTCAGACTTCACTAAAGCATTTGAAATTAGGACCTCTAAAAAATACAGCAGTGGGAGGAAGAAAAAAAAAAGCTTCAAAGCTGCTTTTTCTCCCCCTTGGAAACCTGCTGGTGTTAGGATAAAATGAATAGAGAAAAGAGAAAGGTTTGCCTTCTAATAAAGCATCTGTTGCCCACTTTGAACATTTCTTACTTCTTTGTGAGTGTGTCTCTTCAGTTATGGCAACTACTGACAATGAAGAACAGAGATATAGAAAAAGACAATACCTGTTATATAGCCAATATTTCTGATTTCATGTCACTTTGAACAGAATCTTCATTTGACCACATGCTGTGACCAAAAGGAATTTCTTTGTTGCCTGATCCAAAGATGCTGTAAGATGCTCAAAAAAGTAAACTGCAGGAATCTGTTCAATAAGAAAGATAAAACAAATCTTACAATTCATTCAGTGCACTGCTATCACTTTTAACTTCAGCCTATTTTGGTGTGCTGCATGAAAACTGAATTCAAATGACTTATGCTTTTTCCCTTTTCTTTTTAGTGTTGTTAATTCTGATCATGGACTGTAGATTTCCTTCATCTTAGAAATAAAAGGTACTAAAATAAACAAGTTCAGATAGATTCCAAATGTGAGAAGGAATAAGAGGTGCACACACATCACTGGATTGTTTAGAAACCTGTGGATAGTTGTTGTTATTGCCACTGAATTTTTGCTGCTGTAACCAAGCTTTTTGAAGACTACCCTTCATAAAAGATTTGCAGCCTTTCACAGCAGGAAGTTTCCAGATTTGGCTGGGGTACTTACCTGACTGATTCAGCAAAATTTTGGTGAGACCTCTGGCACTTTATTTTTCTACCTTCTGTGAAATTTGACCTAATTAAACTGAGTTAAATGAAAAAAAAAGGCCACTTTTATTTTAAGTGGGTATAGGAAAAATACGAAGTTTTGGATAGACAAACATTTGCATCTTTGAATTATATAGAGTAGCAAAGGTTGTGGAGATGACTTCTTTTTCAATCCTTTTTTTCAGTACTCTTGAACTCTTAAAAATTTCTTCTCAGATACTTTCTTACTGCAGTCTCAAGCCTCTTTTAGAATTTAAAGAAAAGCACTTTTAGGTTGTTTTTTGTGGGGTTTTTTTGTACTTAAAAGTATGAATGCTTTTTCTAGTGGATCACGCTAGTTGGGTATGGAAGGAAGGCACTTGTGAGTCTGCACATAACTCAGTCAAGGGTTGTAAGACACTCTGCTCAACAATTATGTTTTTAATTATTCAGATTTATTTAATTACTTCCTCTATGCCTGAATTGCAAAGATGAGGTGCTCACAAGGCACAATAGTGAGAGTCTTTAGCACATGAATGTAATTATTAATGTTGATTTTTGTTGTGAATACAGTCTAGTACTCATGTGAACCATGACTCTAGTAGTCATGTGAACCATTATACTGGATTTTAAAATAAGTTTTAATTTCTCACTTGCAGTATCTTCAGCATGAGAAATGTATCATGCTTTTGGACAAAGTTAAGGCAGATCCTATAGAAATTGCATCTATCATGGACTGTGTGGTATTTGTGTGAAGCCTTGTGGTGATAAAGAGAAAATGAGATGTCTGTCTCTTGCAAAAGTTAGAAATAATTGGTGCTACACAGACAGGAACTGGGGTTGATTTCAGCAGCAGAATAGTTCATACCACAACACAATACAAAAATTGGCATACAAAATCAAACATGCCATCAATCAAATTTAGTGTCAGAGACAGCACAGGGCTTTGCAAGAAATAATCTTGTGGCGTGATCCTACTACTTGAACTCAATAGGAAAGCTCATTGATGTTAATGCTGTAGGGCTGAGTCCTTGCAGAATAACCTCTTCCTACTGAGACAAGTGTCTCTGTAACCCTTTCTTATAAACAGACTGATGAAGACTCAGATCCATTCTAATAATAAGTTACTTATTTTATAATGATGTTCTTGTAAATATCTAATTCCTTTTTCAATCTCATTCATATCTCAGACTCAAATTTTTCATTTTACAGTGAATTCTCTAGGTTTAATAACTGCTTAAACTGTTTGTTTCCTTTCATTAGTTTTATATTTATGCCTTTTCTTTTTAATACACTTTACCTTTGTATGTAATTTAAAAGAGAGCAAACAATAAATTCAATGCCAGATACCTTTTTAGGTTACCTCTTATTTCCTTCACAAAGTAGGAGGATTTTTTCAAGTCCTCAGTAAATTTACCTGGGAAAATGTGTGTCAGTGTCAGGGTTTAATGCTGGACCAGCATTTAACCAAATGGCAGATGCTCTCTATGAATCCCCCTCCGTGATAAAGAAAGAAGTGAGAATAAGGGAGAGAGACTTACAGGTTGGAAATTAAACTACACAGCTTTAATGAAGCAGTAATAATAAAAAAGAAGAAATTATTGAAAATACAAATATACAGAAAAAACCCAATACCGTGTTCCTCCCTCCTCCCCAGTAACACTCGCGTCACCACGAAGGTTTCAGGGCAGCCCTGGGAGAGTCCAGGCTGGACTCTTGGAGTCAGCAGCATTCGGGAGCTGGAGGCAGAAACACACAGATTCAGGATGGCATGGATTGGGACCACAGGCAGATGAACAGATCAAATCCTCCCAGGATGCCAAAGCAAACAGGAGCAGGCAAAGAATGACTGAAGGGAAGAGTGGAGGGTGAAGGTGAAAGCAAAGGGGTGAAAACTTAGATGACATCAAAAGAATAGATTGAATATAAAGTTTATAGAATATTTTGTTCATTCTCTAATAGTCATAAATAAATTCTTTTGTTTCACACTGAAAAGTTAAAATACTAGTTATGGAAGCCTTGGAGTCATGCAAGAGTAATGCATCCACCTTACATGGTGGTTTTTGAGAAAAATCTAGAAGTTTGTGGCCCTTAGAAAAGAAGACACAAGCTTTGGAATCACATGTCTGTGCATGGCAAACGAGATGGGCCAGTGAACTCTGTCCTTGTACAAGCTTCTTCTCTTTCTATTTGTGCTGTCAGATCATGTTACTAACTGAATTTGAGCAAGTTCCTTTCTTTCACTGTTCTGTTCCTTTTCAAATGAGGATACAGCACATATTCCCATTTAACCATTAGAAACTTACCTCTGTCTAATTTGAATTCCTTGGTCCACAGACACTGCCAGCTTTCTGAAGAGTTTACTCTTCAAATTATGCATTCCTTCCTTCAACTCATCAATTATGTCACACAGAGCAAATATATGGTCTGTGACTGATTAGTTACCTCTTCCTGGCAAATAGTAGAGTTTGTGATCTAGTAAGCAGGTTTATAGATTCCCTTGATCAAAGCATCAGGATCTATTCCTATTGAAAAAACATCCTTTGAAGTGGATCAGCACTCAGGTAATTCAATTATCTTCTTTCTGGAGGATTCATGTTAAAAGATCATTTACTCAGGTAGAAAGTGATGGAAGATACTGTTTTCATTGGGACCCATCTGGTAACTTTGTCAGCCTCAGAAAACAAGAAGCATGTGAAATTCTTTTACTGTATCTGAGAGGTAAAGATGTGATCCTTTTTAAAATTTCTGTCAAATTTCTCTAAAATTACTCCCATGTTATATTTATGTGCATTTGATCCTTACGACACTTCTAGAAAAAATGAACAGTTCCTCAGTTTAAACTTAAGCTGTAGTAGGACTTCTCAGAATGCTATACAAACTGAAATTTTTACCTACGTTTTCTTATCTGCCAATTTATTATCTCCTACTCTCCTTGTAATTCTGGATGGATACCCATTTTTCAATCCAGGCATTTCTCTCGTTTTACAGAGAGCTAAAAGTTTCCAAGGGATATCCCATGATCATGGAATTACTTTTCTACACTTTTTCTTTCCCATGCACGTGTCAACATTTCTTATTTGATTACTAAAATAGATCAGTGGTTCTCAGTAAGTAGCAAAAGAACTTTGATACAACGAAATTAAAAGTGCTGCCAAATACTACTTTAAAGCTGAGAGCTCCTAAAAAACTAATGGAAAAAAGTGAAAGGCATTTTTAATTGGAGCCCTTTTAAAGAGTAGAAATATGTTATTAATTTCCTTCCTAAACATGAACAACTTAGTGTCATTTATACTGTAGATACCT
The DNA here is from genome assembly GCF_003957555.1 of Calypte anna. Lineage (NCBI taxonomy): Eukaryota > Metazoa > Chordata > Aves > Apodiformes > Trochilidae > Calypte > Calypte anna. Next base: position 6,498,136 of record NC_044257.1, on the reverse strand, counting down.
ATGAGATTTGTAGCACAGTACCCCAATGGTCAGGCACTTCAGACAAGGCCTAGAGAAGACCCTGTTACTACTGAAATCTTTCTTCAGCTCTCAGTTAAAGAGATATGAGATCAAAGTGGTGCATAATTGCTCTGTAGCATGATAGATTTCATCCCGAGAGCATCAGGAAACCTCCAGATGGATGGGAGAGATTTTTCTTCAGATGTGGAGACAGTATAAAACTGTTCTGAAACAAAATAATTAATTTGTTCTTTTTTCTTCTACTATACAACATCCCTGCTATAATCTTCTATTTCTTATCAATGGATTGATCAGATACTGGTTTTCTCTGTAGTCTGGGTCTGATGCTGTAGGATCTGGCAAATATTGCAGGGTGAAAAGCTAACATGAAGGCTGAAAGAGTGAAAACAAGTCAGATTAAGAAAATGGAAAAGTCAGCCTTTTATAGTAACTATGGTGGTAATAGCCTCTCTCTGTGATATGTGGAAATAGCCTCTTTCTATGATATGTGGAATATTTGAATGGAGGGGTGGTGGAAATTAGATGATCCTTTATTCTTTCTTTTTTTATTTCCTTTTTTGTATTTGCTTGGAAGAATTCTATAGCTAGAATGATGCCCCTGTTCCTACCTCCATAACAAAAAAAATAAAAAAATAAAAGGACAGTACAACCTGTAAGGATCCATCAGGGAGCTTCCAGTTAGGAATCTCCCCCCCAGTGTTTTCTTCCCTGTCTGTCTTTAGCCTTCAGGATCAGGTCTGTCTAGGGCAGAAAAAAGAAAGATGCGAAGGTATCATAACATCTATCAATAAGTTCTTACACATTCTTTATTATCATTGGACATCAGGCATCATACGACAACAGCACTTCCTAAAGTGGTCATATACATGGTATAAATCTGTTCACAATAATGGACAAGGTGGTCCCTGGATTCAGTGTTTGCAAGAACTGACAAATCCTGCCAAGTACTGCCTGTCTCTAGCCAAAAAGCAGAAAGGTAAAAATTGAAATAGCTGAAGGAAAATGAAAAATAGCCAGGTTTTTTGAGTTTTAAAGGAGAGCAGTTTCCTTAGGACTATGTGAAGTTTCTGAAAGAATTCTTTAAACCTCTCTCTGTGAAAAAATACCTTTTTTTGTGAAAAGGAAGGAAGGCCCACAAAAGTAGACTGAGGATTTAATATATCTTCTTTTTTCTCATTTCACCTGGTGTCATTTGTGTCTCCTCCTTGCTCTTTAGGTTCCTCCATAGTTGCCTACCTGCTGCCCCCTTGAAATACTTTCTAAGATAAGAAATCTTTCTCTAGACACTTTTGATGGGAACTTTCAAGTGGAGACAAAGGCTTCAGACTGAATGCTCAAGCTGATTTTTTGTATGTTGGTCTCTTTTGGGAGACCTGTGGGATGAGCCCAAGATAATTAATACTTCCACAACCTTCCGTAATTTCATAATCTTGAGTGCACACATATGCACACACTTGTGTGTTAAGAATTATTTCTGAAATAGTAAAATCAGGAATTTCATATGCAAATGTAATTTGATTCTTCTGTGCATGCCCTGGCTCTGCTCTTCTCCCATCTCATGTGATCTATATTTCTGATCTCCCTGAGTCCATATTTCCAGGTATCTCAAAGTGCAATATGTAAACCTCTTCATCTGAATGGGGTGAGCATTCATTTTCCTTCCTCACATCATTCAGTGAGTAAGGTAGAAATTAACTGTTTCTCTTCTTTTACTACTGCTAAAGGAATAAAGTCCATTTAGTATAATGAAGATGGTAGCTGAATTACTGTATGTGTGTGACCATGAAGTTATTCCTTTGAAAGCCATGGAATGCTGATAAAATGTGGACATGTGAATGCTGGAGCTGTAGCCAAGAAATGAGGAAATGGGTGAGACTGTTGGTATGGAAATGGAAATCATTAAATGTGGATGTCAGGATTTTGACATGTGACTGACTTCAGGCAGTACTGAAGAGAAAAGAGAAAAAAAGAAACATTCTATTAAAAGAAAATGTTTTCAAAATTTGCAGACCAAAAGTATCAGTCATTTAAGCAAGTGACTGAAAACACCCCTACAGTTTTCAGATGTACTTTTTGAACAGATGTGGTTTGTAGTGGTTTATCAATGGAGTGGCAATAGGGTATCTGGACTGACCAACTGGGGATGCCTGGAGCACAGCTGGAGTAATGCTGCTCCCTGCCGTGTCAGCAGAGCTGGAGGCTGTGGGCTCAGGAGCCCTGTCAGATGGGTGAGTGAGGTGGATGCTTGATTCTATTCTTTTTCTGTCTCTCTCTTTGTATCTTAAACAAACTTTGAGTCATTAGTGGGCTGCCTGCTGTAGAGATCTCTGGGCTTTATACAATCTGGCAGTCTCTCTGTCACTGGAAAGGAGATCTGAATCAAATCACAACAGAGAAGAAAAATATGTCTCTTATAAGAGCTGTCACCTTGCTTTTAAAGGTGGCTAGGATTTGAAGGGGAAAAAAAGTATTCAGAAAGAATGTATTTCCATAATCCAGCAAACTTTTTCCAGCTTGAAATATTTTATCATTGTACAGAGATATTTTTTTGGTCTCCTTAGTATTTATGACCTCATGTGCGACTTAGCACACCATGAAGTGAGGTACCACAGTAATCTTAACCCCTCCCATCCATGGGAGATAGTAGCTCCTGACTGTGATAACTCCAGGAATTTAAAAAACTTACATTGGTATAAATTATATGTTAGTTTCCAGCTAATATATTAAGTTTTTCAGAATAAATGGAACCGTGGATCTTGTGGGAACAGAGCTGTGGTATGTCTCTGTTCTTCATTCCATTTAAAATTAATTATAATAAAGAACTGCTAATTATCTTCAACTCCACACTGCAGCTGGATTTCAGTAAAGATTTGAATTGTATCTCTACTGTGGTGAAACGTGTTTGGTTCTACATAAGAAAACCTGCCAATATCATGTCTGCACCTCTTCATTGTGAATGTGTAAGCCTTGTGACTTTGTTTTATCACACTGAAGTTACTGTAATTTCCCTTTGTCTCTCTTCATGTGAAGAAAAAACCAGTCTCTAGTCCCAGGTTGCACTGCTAGAAGCCCCATCTGACACCACAGTCACCTAACTGTGACTAACCTAACTGCACCTAACCCAGTTTCTTGCACATCTGGCAAATCAGATCAGTATTAACTGCAGTATATTTTTCTTGATATGAAAACACTTAGCAGCTTGGTTAGGACTTTATTTCTCACAGTGGTGTGTTTTTGTCTCTGTAAAGTGGCATCTGAAAGAAGTTCATGATCACTTCTTCCTCTTGTGAATATTCTGCATGCAATATGTTCTTCAACTTCTACAAATTTCAGTTGTTTTCTAGAATTGCAAGCTACAGGATGTTTCCAGTCCAAAATGCTTCATTTCAAAGTTAAGTTGTCTGCTAATTGATAAATCACTCCTTGTAGCCTTTTGAAAAAGTCAGGCTCTAAAAGATGGAGGAAATGAAAACTCCAGTATGACAGCAATTCCACCCAAGCTGCATGATTAACGTGCTGGGATAGATTCTCAGCTGTGCTGAGTTTGGCCTTCATGAAGCTGAGCAGAGCCAGAGAGAGCAGTGGCACTGAGCCACCTTTCCAGTCCTTTGATCCTGGGCCAGCCAAGGGCAGAGCTGTCTGTCTGCATACTTTAAAGCAACCTAAGAGTTGTTTTAAACTGTGCTGTTCTAATGATGAGGTAGGGGCTGCTAGCCAGGACTGTTACCCCAGACCCACTTCTGTGGTATCCTGGGCATTGCTCTCTTCTGTTCCCCAACCTAGCTTGTGACCCTATCACTTGTCACTAGGAATCCTATCTGCATCTTCACTGTTGCTGCTTTTAGAAATGAAAAAGCAGCCGAAGTCAGAGGCAAAAATATTGCCTTTTGTATTTACAAATAGAAGGAATTATGTCTTACACCATTACATTAGTCTAATTCTGGAACGATCCCATTTTTAACTATTCATCTTGATTTCAATGTCTAGATCCATGCTAGTAAGTGTTACTCTTAATCTTGACTAAATATTTAATTTTTAAAAATTCTATTTACCCTTAGGTGTTTATCATTACAATATTTGTGGAAAGGATATTTGCATTTCTTGAAAGCATTTGCATATTGGAAAAATATCTGTTCTCCAGATAAGGGTGAAACACTGTTGAAACATATTTTGGAGTGGAAGTGTTTCACTTGTTTCTTAAATCTATAAAATGTTACTTCCCCATCAGGATTTTTATATTGTGGTAGTCTTGTAGTGATCTTAATGAAGCAAGAATATTTTCTAAGGATTAATTATGCTCATAGATTGAATACTTACAGACTGTCCAAGATGAATGTATTTGTGACAAAAATATCTTTTAGATTCTCCTACTGTTGTGATGTGATTTTCTGGATTTGAAATTTTCAAATTATCCCATTAAAATTTTCTTTTCAAAGGTAAATGCTATTTAAAATGGAAGGCTTTCTACTTGCTGCTACCACAGTCCTTTTTGAACTAGGTTGTCTAGATTTTTCCCTCTGGATGAGACCTTTATGGATGGAAGGACAGATGATTCTGTGTATCTGCCCAGTGTGATTTCTGAAACAGTTGGTGCTGGCTCTGTTGGAGATACAAGACTGGAAGGATGTAGGAGGAGACAGAGAATTCTTCTGGAAAAATTGATTTTTCCGTGTTGGTTCTTTAAAAATCTTATTCTGAACATCTTCAGATTGCTATAGTTCTGAAATTTCTGGGTTTCTCTCCAGTTGATATTTGTGAGTTGTTCTGTCCTCATAATGTGTAAGTGTAAAAATAATACAAAAATGAGAGCTTTATGGTACACTGTTCCTTAAATAATACTGATCAGATGATCTTTAAGGTCCCTTTCAACACTAGATCCTATGATACTAAGACAGCAAAGTCTGCACCTTAGTACAAATCTGAAATTAATATTCATGTTTCTAGATTATGACTCCATTACCTTGCAGTTTAATGTTCTATTATCCTATTTATTTTTTAGAGCTCATTGAAGGTAAAAACAATAATAAATCTCAGCTTCAAGAGACAAAGAATTTTTTTAATGTGGGCGTTTTAGTAAAACTTTAAGCCTAAATGTTTGTTCAACTTTTATATTTTGCTAATTATTTCCAAAGTTTTGTGTTTTGTTTGAAAAACTAAGTTCATTTTGTAAAATGCATTTATTTCACCAGATGCCAGAAAGGCTCCTTTAAAAGGCCTATAAAGTGCCTGTCTCTGATGCAAGCCCAGTTATTTTTGTTCAGTCCACACTTTGTGAAGTGTGAATGCCTGATGCCTGCCTGCTCTGTCCATGCATGCATGAACATACTGCACAACATGCTGACCCCCTTCACGGTGGAGGAAATCCTTCTCTCTCTCCCCACCCCAGGCTGTATTAAATGGCACAAAGACAAGGCCTTTCTCTTGTTAAACCACTAGAAAATCTTCATTTTTTACTTCATCTGGAAAAATCAGTGCATATCCCTAATCCTGTTTCAGTCTCTAGGTTTGAAAGGAGGAAGTTCATGGAAAAAAAGCTGTATCATGGAGAAGTGCTGGTGCTTTGTTGTTTTGGAGCTGGGACATCAAATTTGGCAGGAACAAAGATGCCTTCTGATAAACCTTCTGTTCCTGTGTAAAACTAACAAGCTATTAACTGCAGAAAATAAATTTTATAAAGGAAATTTTAATCTGTTGCTTGCTAAATGGTCCAGTTTGAGGGGACAGAGCTTTGAAACCAGATTTGGAGGTTTGGAAAGGACAGGCAGCACAGCTATAGGGATGAATGGATAAAATCAGGAGGCTGCCTGGGACAGGAAACTTCAGAGGTGACTGACCCAGAGGGCAGCATTTAGGAGAGATTCAAACTTCACATAGGTTTTATGTGAGATCTGAGGTGTTTTCTCTGTACAAAAGGAAGCATATTACTGGTCGTGCACTGAAGAACTGGGGCTCTACTAAGGCCTGTGAATAGATGGAGTGAAATTTTTAATGCATAGAGGTTAAAAAAAAGATACTTAGAGTGATGGTTTCCCCACAAAACATTCCCCGTGAGAAAATGTGTCCTAGTGTATATTCTCCTCTATAAATTGTACTGGTTTGAAGTTTAAAAAATAAAGTGCAGGCAAATTAGAATTGGGTTTGCTTCCTTGACTGTGAGAAATCTTGGCTTAATAGCAAAATTCAAGACAGTTGGTGAAAAGTCTGAGGAAATCAACATACCAGATTACAGCAGACACACTTGATTTATGCATTTAATGCTTCCTTTTGGCATTTCTTTTCACTATAGGTTTTATCTGATTACCACACAACTGTTTGAGAGTGTACACAGAGTAACATACTTTGAACTCTTCCTTTGTTAAATTGTTTTGAAAAATAGCAGGTGTAGGTGTGCTTGAAGAGATGATGATACAAGAAACAAGCTCAATTTTCTGTATTTGTGAGGATACCTGAATTTATTTTCAGGCCATTTAGGAATTGTCCCAAGAAACCTGGCAAAGTGCTGTAACCTCCTCTGTGTGTCAGGTGTGCACAGGGGGGCTGCTTGGGAAGTGCAGGGTGGAGCAGCTCCTCCTGCCAGTCCCACCCATACCCAGCTCCTCATGTGGGCTACCAGCTGTGCTGCCCTGGGAATTATGCACTGTTTATACTCTATGAAAATCAACTTCCAGTTAAGACTGAGCTGACACCACCTAACTCATACTTGCAGAATCTGGGGCACATTAAACACAGGTCTCTGAGATGAAAGGCCAGCTGTGAACTAACCATTCTCCCATCAAATCCTTGCAGTCAGTCAGTCTCTAATGAGAAACACTAAGGAACATGTTTCCAGCTCTTCTCTAGGTTTGGCCAACTTCTAAAACAAGGCTAATTGTCTACATGTGTGTTGTTCAGTTGAAACTCTGTCAAGAAAACAGTCTGTATGGCTGGGTTTAAAAGTTAGCTCTGATCCTGTAAACCATGTAACATTAGTTTAAGCTGAATGTTAAATTCCATTGATATTTTAGGTGCACATTCTACTACAATGCACAAAGAAAAGCTAAGCTTTTCCATTTAGTCTGAGACTCTGGGTTAATGAAATGTTCTTAAAATAACCAGCTTGATGATGTATATTTGCTGGCTAAGTAGTCAGCATAATGATATTGTTTAGAGAATATAGCCTGCAGGTAAGTGGGCAGAGTTGACAAATAATAGTTCTGTAGGTAAAATGGTATCTGCCTATTTTTATAATTTAAAAAGAGTATTTTAAATGCTCTTTCATGCATTTGAAAGAGACAAGGTTGGTTAACAGCAATTTTTAAACCTTTCCCACTATTAGAAAAAAGGTTTATTTTTTATATGATTTATGTCAAATTACAAGTCAGTTTTCCTTTAGCAACAAGAAGGAGGCTCTTCAAATGTAGATAGGTTCACCTTATTCATTATGACAAATTAAAATCACTACTTTTCTGGCTATGTCAGGTTATGATTGTTAACATATTCCTAAAGATAAGCTTTAACTTTAAAATAAATTATTTTGATTAATTGTTCTGCATTGTCAAAAGTGAATAAGAGTAAGAGTAATAGAAATACATTTACTACAATTCAAATTAAATGGCAGCCAATCTGATTTTGTTTGCTTGATAGCTTAAGTAGCATATTTTGTGCTTTCTTGTTGCCTATAATTTTCACACGCACCAAGGCTGTGTTTTGCCTACTGATACTGAGGTTTTGGAGAGGAATAAAAGTCTTTTCCTTGCTATTTACTTTAAAGAAAGATGCATGGAGGCTCTGATATTTTTAGTAGGCACATGTGGAAAAAAAATGTAATTGTATGACTGATCCATCAGATTGTTTAGCTGTATATCATGGTATGCCATTTAGGGGAACAATTTAAAGTATGAAACAAATTCGAGTATGTATGAAAGTTCTGTGGAGCACGAGGAGCTTTATGTATGAAAATGCCCTACTAACATGCCCTGCGTGTAATTACAGAGGCTATTGCATGCACCTCTGTAATGCGTGCATTTTACATTTAATTTAGTCCAATCTACTGTATCCGTGGTAGCATACAGATAAAAATATATTGATTATTTGCCACATGTCTTAAGGTGATGGAGTGGCTAATAGAGTCCAAGCAGATGGAACATCACAACAGGGTTGCGTAGGGCTGTAGCAATGTGATTTAATGCATGCCTACTGGCTTTCAGTTATTCTCACATTCACTGTAAGATGGAAATTCTTGGGATAAGTTAAATACCCAAAAAGTGTTTGGCATATATACAGAATTTTTTTTGCTTTCCTTATCTTCTGAATTTTACTTCATCAAGCTGTCCTATAAGGTAAAAATACTTGTTGGAGATGCTACAAGAATGTGACTTTTACATGTGTATCCAATGCTGTTTGTTTATTTATTTTCTTTTTCCGATGTTCTTCAGGTAATTCCTTCATGCCTCAAAGTGCCTCAAACTTCAGTGCACCTTAGAGCACCCTTAGACTATGGAGGCACACAGTGTCCTGGGCCACCTGGAAACAGCAGCTCTACAAAGCAGCCACAGCCGTCTGTTATGTTTCTGACATCAGTGAACTGCAGCAAGAAAAGGTAAGAGAAAACTAAAATGTGGGAGGGAGAGCTAAAGGACCAACTTTGTGGACTTTTTTGTGTGCTATGTAGTTACAGAGAAAGTGCAGCAGATGCACTCCATATCTAAAGTGCATATCATAACTATGATATGTTAACATAAATCCAGGAGACAGTAACGCTATGAAGTAACAGTGGTAAGTTAACTCTTAGTGTGTTGCATCACTTGAAATATTCCATTAACTTCATAACTAAATAACCAGATATAACTGTACAGATGGACATCTGTAGAGTGCTCCCTGAGCAACTTTTTGGAGGAGTGATTTGTTTGCTGGTGTCATGTGATGTTATTTGCTGCTTACATAGGAGTTTTCTGTTAATTCTCCTTTCTCTGGAAACATTCTGTAATAGCTGTGCAATTCTGTGATGAGAGTTAAGGCTGGAAAATCTGTGATCAACACCATTGGGGAAGACTTGCTTCCATTTTACAGAGGAAGCAACTGAATCACAGGCTAAATCTTACTTAAGACATTTAATAGCAACATACTGTGATGGTTTTTGAAGTAGCATAGTTATTTTACTCCTTGGATAATGATTTAAAGAAGTATTCTGATTTGGCAGAAAAACATCCTAAGCGGGCAACACTTTACACATTTTTTTCAAGTGTATGTGTGTTCATGTTGGGTGGGTAAAATATTCAGAAAAGTAAATTCTGACTGAGGTGACTGAATTCAGTCCTACGCAGGACTGATAGAAATTTTGAAGGCAGGTCTTATCTGATATATTCAGCATGTCTTCAAATGTTGTAATTGCTTCTCCTTTCCATTAAGCTGGTGTGTGTGCTCCAGGGGTTGTGAAATAGTTAACTGATAAATACTTGAGCACTTGCACATTGGTTTAAAAACAAAAAGATGGGTGAGTTGCAGTGGAAAGTCATTCTTTGGGAGGAAAAAGCCTGTTTTTCTTAGGAAAAGGTTAATTTTGAAGAGGTAACAGCTTAACTAAAATCATCTCTCAAAGGAATGCAAAAAATACTTCCAACAAAGTTTCTAGAATTCTTCCCTTTAAAATTATTTCCTTCAAAGGAAGTAAGTAGCTTTTACCTCATTTTTAGGCTCAGTGTATGTTGCTATCATTTGTGTTACTATTAATGGGGAAGAGTGGGAAGAACCATGAATGCAAGTTTGTTTTCATTATTCAATGTAAAACCATCTGCTTTTTGCTGTAATGTGAGAGATGTACAGCTAGGCAAGTAGGCACCACCACTGCTACCCCAAGAAAGGTCTGTGATTTCCAAAGGGTATTGACTTCTTTTTAACACTTCAAAGAAAGCAACCAACCTTCTTCATCCAACTTTAGGATCGAGACATCTGAGCTTTTAAGGCCAAATTATGAACTGCTGAAATGTAGGGGTTTATCATAGAAACCCCACTGCAAGCTGAGCTCTGGCCACAGTGCAATTTAAATTATTTATGCACAGCGCTGTGTGCAAACCATGTGTACATTTGTCCTTGTCAGTCAACAAGTGTTCTATTAATCAAACGGGAACCCTAGTGCATTCATTATAAAAGTAAGAACATTGAATTTGGGATGGTATTTTTAGTGCTTTTGACGAACAGGATTATTAAGCTGTCACTCTCTCTCTTCTGCCAACTCCCCTATCTTCCTCCCCTTCTTCTACAATGCATTGTCATTTTATTTATTAAGAGCACACCAATAGTTAAACGACAGGAACCCTAAACCCCTGACTAGTTCACTGACATGACAGGTTATTTTTTCCCTCTATTCCCTGTCCAAGAACCCCTGCTGATCTTCCCAGCATGCAGTGCTGTGTGACCCTTAACATCTGGCAGTGATTAATTGTCTTAGTGTCATAGCGATCGCCTTCCTCCCTCTGATCCTCACTTACTTTGTTCTCCCTTTTAAAGCCAGTGTGCTGGAACCTTTTCTTCCCACTTTTAAATCTGTCCAGTATCCAGGATACTGTGTGTGTCTACTGCGATACAACTTGAAAGAAACCGAAACAGTCAGTTATCTGGCCCTGAAAGTCTGGTCATGGATTCAGAGGGCTTTCTGTTCACTGAAGGGGTGTGCTTGAAAAACAGTACTAACTAGAATGACACAGATCTTGTTGAACTTGATCCGGATCTTAGGTCCCCTCTAAGCAAACAATGCAATTATGGAAAACACCGTTTTCAGCAGACACAGGCAGTATTGTGCAGAAGGCTGTTGGCTGAGGCTTACACAATGTTACATAGATTAAGGGCCTGATACCTCCTGACAGCAGTTGCCTCTTTGTGCTCAGCTCACCCTGCTGTACCACACTGCTGCAAAGGTCTGAGCCCTGTCTGGACCTGAGCTCTTCTCACTCAACTCCCACCGAGTTAGGCAGGGTTCCTCCACATGTACTGAGCACTGGCATAGAGGCTTCAGCACCATAATCACCTGGGGTTAGAGCTAAAACAGCAATGCTTGCAAATGAATGTTTTTGGCTGAGGAATATCTGGGCAGTACTCATACCTGCTTTAGGTTCCTGTATAGTAAGGATACTGGTGGAAGAGAAGACTGGACCGCAAAGATAAGTGTAAGATGCCCTTGTTCTACTCTCAGACCTTGGTAGACTTTCCATGTGATTCTGAAGAATAATTTAAATAAGAATAATTTAAATCCCTGCCTCAGTTTCTCCTATTGAAAAATAAAGACACGAAGTGATTTGAGGGAAGGCAGACTTACTTGCAGCTTTCAGATACCTTTATTTTTCCTGTACGAATATGAAGTATTGCTAGGCAAGTATTTATATTTGTGTATTAAAGACAAGGTGCCAGGCATCTGGGGAGCTGTTTAGGAGGGAGGCAGGATGAATGTTGGGCTGAAGCTTTTTTAGATTGTTAAGATTAAAGATGCCTGTCATCTGTTCACAGTTTGGTAACTTGCATGGGTAAATTGCCAACTGATCTAAACTTCCATTTCCTTGCATGCAAATGGAGGATGAGCTAATAGTCTTTACAAGGAAAAAAAAGAAAAGCTAGCCCTCTTAGCATTGGAAGATGAAAGGTAAAAATAAACAATTGCTTTAAATCCTGGTTGAATAGCAGAATACATGTACTGAACTTAAACTACTGTTACATTTACATTTTAAGGCAAAATATCTGAAAGGCAGTTTCTCCTTCACTTACTTATTGAATGTTGAGTTCAGAGTCTCTCTGTCTCCCATGAGACACAATCCTCACAAACAGATTTCTCCAGAGCAGTATTATGTTCTAGCTCTCCATATATTTCAAATAACTATAAGGCCATTTATTTTCTGTTTCAAACCAAAATAGTAAAATGGAGTGCATGGCCTTTCCTGGTTGCTAAGCAACACTTTGAAACGTGCATCCTGCATTTTGCTGTGCCATTTGGCAAATCACACAAGATCTTGTTTGTTCATTTCCAGTCTAGTGACATTGGTTGCTATATTTCAAGTGCCAGTATAGATCAAAGTATTTCCTAGAAGGATAAACATGTTAACTGGCAGAGAGTGAATGATTAACATCAAGCACAAGCCTTTTAGTATAAAGAACTTGGCATGTCATCCATTGGCAAAGCTGTTCAAATGAATGCCATCTATACCTAGCAGATGTGCCACTAAGGAGTTATCCACTTCTTTCCAAAGTACAGCTTGCTGTGCTGGTGTGACTGACTAAGGATGGGAGCCACTGCTGAGCTTTGTGAGCAACTGAGCCAAGTGCTGTTGTCAGCCATGGTAGTGTACCAGGAGATCTCTGCTGACTTGGCTTGAGCTACATCAGTTTTACATCCATATAACTAATGGTAGAACCATTATAAACTGCTGTTTTCTCTTCCTCTGTCCCTTATGAAGAGTTAAAAAGAACTTTTTAAATGAAAACACTTACTCCTCATAGCAAGTCAGGACACAGCAGTTTTTTGCAATGATCTCTGCCTCTCCCAACCTCTGATTTAAAACTGCAGATGATCAGAATCCCTTTGTTAGCATGAAGAAGGCTGTTTGGGAAATGCTTTTAAAAATATGCAAGAAAGACTTTTTAAAAGCTGCATATAGCACATATTTGTATCCCCTCATGTCTGCTTTGTCACTGCTAGCTACTTGTGCATTTGTGTGGCATCTTTAATTTGCAACATGTGTCAGCAGTACTGTATACAGTGGGCAAAAAGTCAGATATTGACAAACATGTTCAACAAAAGTACCACTAAGTGAGGAATGGTGTGGTACATGCTAGGTTTGACATAGGTGGCTACAATTTTGACCCAGTTACAATATTCCAAACTTTATGGAACAGCTGAGGGAGATTTTTAAAAACCTGCATTCCTCTTGTAGACTGCTATAGGATAGTTCCAAGACTAATTCTTTTAAGACCTTATTGCCTTGGTCAGTTCTGTGTCATGCTGAGTACATTTTATAGAGTTTCTCTGCCGTGCTGCCATTCAGAGAGACTTAGACAGGCTGGAGAGTTGGGCAGAGAGAAACATGATGAAGTTCAACAAGGGGAAGTGTAGAGTTTTGCATTTGGGGAAGAACAACACAATGTCCCAGTATAGGTTGGGGGCTGACCTGCTGGAGAGCAGTGTAGGTGAAAGAGACCTGGGGGTCCTGGTAGACAAGAGGATGACCATGAGCCAGCAATGTGCCCTTGTGGCCAAGAAGGCCAATGGCATCCTGGGGTGCATTAGAAAGGGTGTGGTTAGTAGGTCAAGAGAGGTTCTCCTCCCCCTCTATTCTGCATTGGTGAGGCCGCACCTGGAGTATCGTGTCCAGTTCTGGGCCCCTCAGTTCAAGAAGGACAGGGAAGTGCTTGAAAGAGTCCAGCGCAGAGCTACTAAGATGATTAAGGGAGTGGAACATCTCCCTTATGAGGAAAGGCTGAGGGAGCTGGGTCTCTTTAGTTTGGAGAAAAGGAGACTGAGGGGTGACCTCATCAATGTTTTCAAATATGTAAGGAGTGAGTGTCAGGGAGATGGAGTTAGGCTTTTCTCAGTGATGACCAGTGATAGGACAAGGGGTAATGGGTGTAAATTGGAGCATAGGAGGTTCAAGTTGAATATTCGAAAAAATTTTTTTACTGTAAGGGTGACAGAGCCCTGGAACAGGCTGCCCAGGGAGGTTGTGGAGTCTCCTTCACTGGAGACATTCAAAACCCGCTTGGACACGTTCCTGCACGATGTACTCTAGGTGGCCCTGCTCTGGCAGGGGGGGTTGGACTAGATGATCTTTTGAGGTCCCTTCTAACCCCTAGGATTCTATGATTCTATGATTCTATGATTCTATGAAATCTTTGCTAGCAGGACTGGTGAAATTGTTAGTTCTAGAAGTTATTTTCATTAACTGAAGAAGAAAGCACAATACTCTTGTTCATGCAGTCTTATTATCTGAATCTGATAGTATGGCCAAGGTCAGCCAGGGTATAAGTCTGTTCATACCTTTTTTCTTTGAGCATGTATACTATCACAGACATGGTTGTGAAGTGGAGGATTAAGGGAGAGAGTTAGGGCAGATTTACTTTGTGTGATCAGAGAGCAAAGGCAAGAGGCAGATGCTTTGCACAGAAGTGTGTACAGTTGGAGAGAATCAGCCCTCTCATTTCATGACACGTTTTCTGTGGCAACCATTAATATACTACAGCCTTAGCTTTAGGCCTATAGGTAAAGCTATTTGCTGTGACTGCTCTTCTGGTTGTCCCCAGAGAGCTGAGGATTCTCCAGCAAGTCCATGGTGAGCAGAGTGAGGATTTTGCCTTGTCTGTTATACAGCACCCAGAGCACACCTGGACTGATTATCTTTTTGTTCTATTGGTAGATTCTTCTAACTGATCTAGAATTACATTAAAGAATCTCTTCCTCATGTACACACAGCAGGAATGCACATAAATCAAAAAATGTTGTTTTAAAATTGACATGTAGTATCTCTAAATCATATTCCCTGTTGTTCTTTTTGCCTGTTCTTAACATTGAAATTTCTAGTGAACTGACTAGATACTTTAGACAAGATGTGATGCTGAGGTAGTATGAAATGAGAACAGCAACTCAGTAATACCCTAATTGCCATGGTTCTTAAATAAGTTTTCATTTCTAAGTTGTTTAAATGTCAATTTGGGATCTCATAATTTGCTTCTCACAGTGGAGTATGTTTTTTGTAGAGCATGAATATAATAATTGTGGTTAAAAATAAAATTAAATGGCATGGCAAAAATAATCTTAAAAGATTTAAAGTGTTTTCTAATGATGTGAAGAAAACTAATTTGTGTACTTTTGGCAAAGATTTATGCAGTTACCTAACTCTGATTATAAGCTTAAATTCTCATAATGTAATGCCAACTTTTCTATCCAGCATTTGTTTTTGAAGGTAGCACTCCAGTATTAACATTGCAGGGTTTGAAAAAGATGGGGACAGGGAATCATTCTGCTTCTTTGTTATGTTTTGTTGCCTGGGGCCTAAAGTTTAAGTGCTCTGAATTGCCTTTTTGTGTACACCTCTATCTTCTGAGTAAGTAGCAAATTTATGCTCCTAATGTTTGCCACTGTGACCTACACTGAGACTGTATGCCTAAACCAGCCTTAAGTAGATGATGTGATGACAAGATGACATCCTTTCAGTGTCAAGTGAGGGTTTCCCATGGCAGATACCCAACAGGGAGGGAGAAGCAAACTATACATGGGAACAGCCACAGTGGTCCCTGGACCCCTCCTGTAAGAGGAGTAGTGGGAGGCAGCAGAAGGGTCCTTCCAGAACAGGCTCCCCCTCACCCTGCACATGCACACAGAGCCCACGCAGCTCCAAGCCAGCCTGCAAACGGCATGGAAGCAGCCCAGCACTTCCTCTGCACTATGTGTAAACCCATGCAAAAAGCTTACAGAGGCTGCTGCTGGCCCTGCTGACACCTGAGCAAAGCATACTGGGGAGATTTTCCTACAGAGAGACCAAGGATTAGGAAAAGATCTCTGCCTCGCCCAGGCATGTATGTGGGGAGTATGTTTGCCCCCCTTGCCAGAGTGGTGTTGGCTGCTGCGGGTCACGCTGTGCTCGTCCTGCCCTGCGTGGGTGTCCCTTTGGCAGGCAGGAGGTAACTTAAGTTTGGAGCAGCAGCTGCTCTTGTCTGTGGCTGTGGGTGTGACTGCAAAGGCATTTTGGGCATGGTTGGTCTTGGAGGGCAGCACTTGGGACAGCATCAGCTGTAGGGCTGCAGGCAACAGTACTAAGCTCTGCTTGTCATTTTTACTGAGTATTATTTAAATAAAATAGAGTAGCTGTTAAATTAAACCATGAAAAGGTAGTGCCTTCAGGTAATGCCTACTGCAGCCAAGGCACTGAATTTTAAAGAAATACGGAATTTATTTTCTTATTTCTTTCCATCGGAGATGGAGGTAAAGGCTCAGAAAACCCCTTAATTATTGACTTACCCAAGAAGAGACACTGGCAGCTCCACACATAAAGAATTGAAGTGTCCAGGTGAGCCTCTGTGGCCACAGAGCTGAATAGCTTATTGCACAGATACTTATCAAGGGAAAACTAGACCCATTTTTATACCCAGTGGGAAATAAGTGAATTTTTCATCAGGGTTTGCAACAATGAAAGATTTCTCAAAATGGAAAATTTAAAAAATCTTCTGCCTTCAGAAATCCCCATATACAGTATATTAGATATTCAATCAAATACCAATTCTGGTATTTCATAGTAAAATCTAACTTGGAAAGAAGCATGTAAATTTGAAAATAATTCATCTTATTAATTTATTGCCTGTATTAAGTTTGAACATTATGTAAGAAAATCTCAGTCCAAAAAATTAAAACACTTTGGCAAGGTTAATTTGTCCATCAGATGCTGTTAGCTAATGCAAGTAATAAAGTTTTTGAGGCAGAGCAAAAGGATAGAAGTTCTAGATTAGAATTATATCTTTGTGATGTTTTCAGTTATAATATCTGAAAACAGTTGAATTTGAAAATACTAATTTCTTTTTTCAAAAAGTCTTTTCAAAAGATCTTCTCACTTAAAAAAAGAAATCTGTTTTCTTTAAAAAAGAAATTGCACCATTTTACCAAAATGTTCCAACTATGTTCAAATGTTGAGAAGAAACTTTAGGCATTGACAACTTGATGGTGCTGTAATGGCAGGTGACATTCATACTCTAAATAGTTAATTTAGCCATATTGTCAAGCACCCTATGATTACCCGGATTCATGGGAATTTTCAAGAGTGAATACTTCTCCTAGAGCTAGGATCAAAATCCAATCCAAATATTAGTGAAGTATAAAATCTCTTTTGAAATTTGGAGTGAATGTATTTGAGATATTTTAGTTTTACTTGAAAACGTTCAATGTTATAAATTTAGATTCATTTACTTTGAAAATCTGAAAGAAATAAGGAAGAAGCTATGTTTTTTTAATTTCAATATGTCTTTTCTATTTCCCCCCTTGTTTGAAAAGATTTATTCTTTCTAGATTTTTTTTTTTCCATGAATTGTCATTTTCATGGGAGAAAAAAATTGGGAAAATATTCCTGGCCACCTCTGTTTAAAAGGTGTATGTTTTAAACTGTATGTGTATTTAAAATATAATTACTTGTAGTTTGGGTGCACTTGGATTTAAAACTCATGTTTTGATATCACAAAATACAGTCTGTATAAGCACCCTTTCATCAGGTCCCATTTTATAGTAGTTTATCTATTTTATATAGTTTATCAAATGTTTCTTATAAAAGTAACAACAAAGATAAAATCACAGTGGAGTAAAAATAATTGAGACAAAGAAAGAGATAGGTATCTTTCCCACAGATTTTTACTGTTGTCTCCATTTTGTTGTCTTGTTATGTACTTGCATTAATGCTAGAGAAATAGTATACAACCAGGTAAACCACAGATTAGACAGTCACTGACTGAAGTAATTATCCTTCTAGGAGACTTGATGCTCACTGAAAACAATTTTAGTCTTTTACTTGCTGCATTACAAACCGTAAGGTAATTTTCTAAAGCCAGATTCAGATCTCATTTACACTGAAATAAATAGAGTATAGATATGCATGCTTCAGAGGAGCTACTCCAGATATATATTGCTTAATTAACAACAAAACCTAATCTTTTGTCATCTTCGTTAGTGTATATCTTGGTATACACCTCAGGAAAGCTGTCAGTGGGGTAGTAGTTAAGTTGAAGATAACTCTAAGGTAGAGTCACATTGCATTTTAATCCCTTGTGTTTAATAAATCCCTCTCCTAGTTAACCAGGCACAGGGGCTCTCTTGGGTGACAGCAGCAGTGCAGCTCCTCTGCTTCCAGCACAGATTATTCTCAGGAAATACCATTGACTACCAGAGGGGTTTTACACCTGGATACTTGGAAACTGTGCCAAGAGAGGGCCCATAGATAAAATCAACATTGTAGACTTGACAAATGACCTTACAGGAAAGCATCGCCCTTAACTTCTTTTAGGTATGTGGGACACCTTAGCTCCCTGTGGTACACTGTCTAGAAGGCTGTGCTGCACCAGCTGGAGTGCTGGTACTTCAGCCTGTATCCAGCACACTGACTTCTACAGAGCCCAGCTTGGTGAAGACATGTGATCTTGGTAGCCTCAGTGAAAAAAAGCTGGGATGTGGGCCCCCTTGATATTCTTAGGAATCATAATGATTCATGTACAAACACACAGTTTATATTCCCTCCATAACCTTACCAGCAAGGGAAGGAAAACTTCTATCCCTTGGCAAGAGTCCCCAGTGTACTCAGAGCTGTTGGCTGCATTTGTGTGTTTATGAATTCTAACAACTCCATCATGAGTGTTGTCACCAGATACCTGGGCTCTAGCCACAATAACTACATTTCCAAATGTTTGAGTGTGGTTTGCTCTTAGGAACGTGCTCTCGACTGGATTATATAGTTACTATAAACAGTAAGATATCATGTGATTATTTTTTAAAATTTTAAAATTGATTTAGTCTCTTCATATTTCAGGATGAAATACACATGACATTACACCCAGACTACTTGTGTTTTCTATGTTTTAGTGCTATAGAGATTACTTTCTCTTTTTTTTTAAAAAGACCTTATATCCTGAGATACAAAGCAGAGAGACCACCACCACTGGAGTTAGTACAGAACGTGCATCTGGCATTTCAAAAATGTTTGGCCTCCTGGAGAGAACCAGTATAGTTTTTCATCTGGAAAGTATTCAAAGAGTATTTGCTGGGAATGAAATTTGTAGCTGTGTAATACAGTTATGCAGACAAAGGTTGCAGAGATGCTATCCAAACAAGGTAGAGTTACAGTACCTGGTGGCAAAGCAGGATGAGAAAAAACACTGTTTTACTGTTTTGTTGCAAAGAGGATGAAATATCTCTTCATATTGTTTTGCATTAATAACAATGTCCTGAAAGACAGAGTTCAGAGGTGTAAATAGCCACCTCCACAGGGAAAGAAAAAACTTGTATTTTTGTGTACCATTGGGAGGATCACAAAGTGCTCATCAGTCTGACTGATAAGTCAGTGAAAATTCTCCTTTTGGTTTCTGCAGACATCTGCTCAACCCAGATCTGCTTAATAGGTTCTGAGAGGATTGAAGGGATAAACGGTGTCTTCTCCAGGCCAAAGGAAAATAGCAGAAAGTGGCAATGAAGGAAGGAACCTGTTTTCTCTAGGTCACATGGAGCTTTCCAGAGCAATGTTGATAATTAGGATTTTAGGGATGAAATCCTTTTTTTGCCTAAGAGATTCTGTTGCAAGTGTGTATAAATAAAAGCCACCAATTTAAATTTCCATTAAATGTTTTTTTATTAGGAAAAAAAAAGTGTAGTTTTGAATAAGTATTGTGAAGCAAATCTCAGAGAAATATTTGACAGGTAGTGTTTTCTTTAGGTATGGTGAAAGCTCTGATTATTCAGCTTGGAGTAAGAAACCAAATTTCTGTGTGTCTCTATAGATTTCTGTTAACAGCAAAGCTTCACTGTGCTTGTCTCGGAGGTAATATGTAGATGGGAAGAGTCACCAAGTGACCAGCCTGAAGTTACACAGTGAAACATCCCATTGCAGAGCAGGCCATCAGTCTGCCTAGTGACTGTCCCAGCAAACACTGGACCTGAAACCTTGCGTGTTCTGCAAACAGTTCTGTATGAGTGTGTTAATTTTGCCTGTCCACTTTCAGATAACTCAGTTCTTTTGCATATTACAGAGGGTTTCTTCATTTTCTGTAGGGAATCACTTCTAAGTTTGCTAGAAACAGGAAAAGGACCTCAATTCCATTAGCATAAGATCAGCTTTTTGGCAGCCAAGAAGCTTTCTGGAGAAAGATGGGAGGAAAAAAAAGAAGAGCCCATTAGGAATAAAAAGATGTCAGGCTGTTTTAAGTGCTAGAGTTGTTCAAACAGCAGCTCCTTGTTAGAAGTGTGTAATTTTTGGACATGTCCCTAGCCTAGACTAAGAGCAGCACAGTAGCATTTCCAGAAATGAGTAGCAGAAGGTTTTTTTACCATTAAATCACACAACATAAGACAAAATTTGTTTTCTTAAAACCCCCAATTCGTTGAGTGCATGAAAGGCATTATTTCTGTGTGCTTATTTTTGTTACCTTATTATAAGCTTTAAAAAAAAAACAGTATGTTTTTATTCTTCAGTTTTGGAGGAACAAAAGTAGCTTCCAGGGTGAGATTTGTCATGCCAACTCTCTGGCCAGAGCAGATTTTTAAAGCTATATCATAAAGCTCTGAAAATAGGAGTTTATAATAGAAATGCAGACATAGAGTTAATTATATCGTCATGAATGGCGCCACTATAATTAGCTAACTTCTATATGATGCCAAGTTTTAAAGTATTTTGCTTTTATGGCACTGGATGTCAAAAGCTATTTATGTTAGTTTCTTTCATTTTTTCCTTTATTGTCTTACTAACCTGGCTCACCAGGTTAGGAAAATGGCTTGCAGATTTTTCTTCAGCTCTGAAGAAACTTTGCAGCCTCGATGGTTAGCAGATTCCTGGGACCTGGGGTGTCAAAGGGAGTGGATTCCCTCCAAAGGCAGGCAAGGGTATATCAGCAGATGCAGACTTCTCTGAATAAGCTCAGACTTGTGATTCCCATTGAAGAGCTTACTCTTAGATCATTGACAATCTCAGCTGGACAGGAATCTGCTAAAATTTGGGTATTATATATACCTCTAATGTGGCAGTTTAAAAAAAAGGTAAAATACGGAGTGGAAAAGAAACATAATCTGTTTTATAAATACAGAATTTCCTGCAGGTTCAAAACCAGAGAAAGGTGCTAACAGTGAAACCAAGGAGATTATGGGATGAGAAAAGCTCCTTCCTTAAGTTTGTGTTTCCAAGTAACTGTAGCCCTTTTGCAGCTCATTTCTTTCTATGTGCTTTGTAGCACGCACAGGGATCACTGTTTCATCCATGACTGAAATCCAGTTTCCTCTGGCACTGAAGTAGAAAACCATTACAAAAATGTGACCAGCAGTTAATGTTTAGGCCACGAAGTAAAGATGAACATATTTTTCAGTTGAAGAGTCAGGAGATTCTGTGAATTAACCAGACATGCTCAAAGGTTATTTGAATTTGTAATGATAGCTTAACATAGTTTATCATAAAAAAACATTAACTAGATTTTGAATGGCCAGACAAAGTCTTTGCCTGTTTTTTAAGTTGGTAAATTGAAATTTCTGAAAAATTTTTTTGAAGTGAATTTCAATTTTATTTTCTCAAAGAATTTTCATATGCATAAGAATATGAGCATTCCTTAGTTAACAATTGTCCTATTATTTAACATATCCATATTTATATGTACATATACAATTTGTATTACTATTCATATTCTTGATTGTATAATTGTTTTCTCAATTATAACTTCTAACCATCTGAGTGTGAAATTTTATTTCAAATGCAGTGCACCCTGTAGGCTGTCACACTTTTAGGGTGATCAAAATAGTGCTGCCCAGGAGAGGTATTTTTCTCTATAGATAATATGTAAAATAATGTGTGAAGGCAAACCTCCTCCTCCTATTTTTTGTATGTGACTATGTAAACTAGGATTGTCCTAGGAGGATCTGGGCAAGCAGACATTAACAGACTTCACAAGGCCATAGTCCTGAACGAGTATGTTGAACCAACTGTTTTCTGCTGATCTGCATTTCTTCAGAACTGCCATCTAATTCCATCTCTTCCAATAAGTCTTCCCCTAAAATTATTTTGTTATGCAGTAATCAACAAAACAATAGGAATTAACATGGATTGTCCTGGACTTTTTGGGCAAGCTCTTCCTTCTCTTGGCTGTGTGCTTATCACCTTTCCATGATAGCTCTTTTTATCATCATTTCTGGTTAAATGCTATTCAGTGGCTACAAGGAGTTCAATTACTCTGTACAGAGTACAGATGACATGAGCTCAGTTTCCACACACTCCCTTTTTTTTGATTTTTGGCTTGCTAAAGGATCCTCAGGCCTATCCTTCTAGCTCCAGCGTGTATGAGAAATCCTGCTGCTTGCAGCAGAACTGCCCAAGTTAAGCAAGAATGAAGGTCTGGTCACTCAGTGAACAGTAATTTCTGCTAAAACAGGGCATGTCAAATCAGTGCCCATCAGCCAGTGTGATGGAATTAATGAGGGGAAACTCTAGCCAGCACTGACAAGTTGGGACAAACTCAGAGTTGCAAGTGCCACATCCAATTACTACAGCTCATTGTTGTTCCCTGGAGATGGGGACCCTCAAACAATCTCCATGAAGGCTGAATTGGAAGTCCTATGAATAGAAAAAACAAGTATGAGTAAAACTCCTGCTGGTCTCCTTAAATATAAAACAAAACACCTAATACTGAAAAAACCCTTGCCTTTCTTTTCTATCCATGACTTTGCTGCAAAGCCTGCACTTTGCTGCCTGGTGGGAAATGTTAAAATAAAGTTCTTTCAAATGAAAAGAGAAATAAAGGTTTGGAAAACATTTTTTGTTCATCCTTAATCCTTTTGTTCTGTTGGAGGTGACAGTTTTGCATTTTGACACAGAGCAAACTTTCTTCTTAACCTCTTGTATAAACCAAAGCAGACTGTTGAGATTCCTGGGACTGCTTTAGAAAAATAAAACCTAGGGCATCTTTTTCCATTCCAAATAAGGGCATTTACTGTAAAGGAACCAGAAAATTAGTCCAAAGAGTGCAAAAAATGTGTTCAAGGCACTGACAATTTACTCCATAACTACAGTTCTTCACTCAACCATAGATTCCAACATATATGAGCAAAGTAACAGCATGGAGGAATTATTCATGTGGAATTATTTAATTCTGCTCAGCAGAGTGCTACTTTTAGCTGGGAAAAATCTTCTCATAGACTGGTAGGCAACAGAATATCCTGTACAAAGCCAATGACATCACTGGCTTCTCTGTGTAACAAAAGGCCAGTGGTATCCCCCCTTGCTGGGTGAAAATTAGCAGCAGGTCTTTGCACTGTGCACGTACTTGGAGAGGAGGGAATTGTGTCATTGTTATGTGCTATTTCCGCAAGCCGACACTTGTAAGAACATCAACTGTTTGCTTTAGCTCCACAAGTCATTTCCTATACATGATATCAGTTAGTCATGGTGTTCTGCATTGTGTGCAAAAGAGGTTAAATTCCACATGTAGAGAAAAGGAAGATGAATGAGAACTATCTAAATAATTTCTTCTTGGAATGGGAACAACTATTCATTCATTTAAAAACTGACTGTCTGAGTAAACTGTTTCAGACTTTTACTTCTACTGCAGTTGAAGCCAGATCAGCACATCAAACTTTTAAAGTCTTGAAGATAACTAAATTAGCTCAACTCAAGTTCTGCCAAATTACTGCTGGAATCCTTACTTTTTCTTATTTTTGCATCCCAGAAAACACACAGTGTTTATCAGGAGAAAAAAACAGAATTGACTTTAGTTGCTATTTGCAACTAAAGAAGATATTAGGGTGTTTTCCATACATATTCCCATATGTAAAGAAATACTTTTTTGTAATCATTGCGTCTTCACAGATATTGCCCACTTTTATTAGCAAATTTTTGTCTGCTATGTTGCTGCCAGGAAATCATTCTATCCTTGCTAGAGAATTGCATGTGATATAGTAGGTTATTTTCTAGCTCTGATATTACTGAATTACTGGATTTGGTTCTGTCTTTTTACAGTAATGTTTGCTCACTGTTTTTATTTAATTAGAACCGTACTGTCATGTGGTGCTCCACTGTACATCTGAGAATATACCAAATAGAACTTCTCAAGCACAAGGAGAAAGTAAGAAGAGAAAAAAGAAAGCAGAACTAGAAGAGAATAACCATTCTCTGGCAAATAATAGAGAATATTTTATTCAGTTTGGTTTGAAATATTGTAATGTAAGATTCTGTTAGAGAACTAGAATCTAGGCTTCTTTCAATCTCTTGGCTCTATAAGAGGTTCTGAAAAATGCATTTCCTTAATCCATGGTTGAATGCAAGTTTATTAGTCAAGAATTTTACAGTCTGTAGATTTCTGCAATAGAAAGAGTTTAAATGCTCATGTGATACAGAACTAATTTTTATTCTTTTCTTGTTCTCACTATCCCATCCCTATGTAACTGTATTAATATCAATGCTCTTTATTTTCTTAATTTTTAAATATCCCAGGATGGTATTATGAAATCCCTGTGTAGAGAAATCTGAAAAATTATGGCTTCAATTCACCAAACACTTAAGCAAGTGCTTAATTTGAAGCACATGGATAATCCAAATCTGCTTCATTCACTTCTGGACCAGAGCCAACACATTTGGAATTCATCCCGCATATTTATTCTACTATTCTACATGATTCTATCACATGTGTGTGAAGTTGTTTGTGATTAAATTTGTCAATTACAGTAACTGGGCTGAAATTTGACCTGAGAAAAATTTAGTGACTGACACTCCTAGGTAATACCTGAAGGTAATACCTGAAGACAGAGAAACTTTCATTTCTCACCCCCCACCCCCCAGCTTCTGAGACAAAACATCTATGTATTTTTTTCTTCTCTTGAAAAATAGTAATAAATTAAATTTGGATATCCAAGTGGTGTACAAATAGTCCCATAGTAGATTCTTTGAAAAAAACTCTTCAATTTTAGCATTTCACCTGAGAAGTATTTAGTTTTTTGACACTTGGTTGTTTGCATTATTAAAATCAGGGTTTAAGTTCCAGAGTCTGTTCTTTGCACCTGTCTTCCCTGATGGATGTTTTAGCAAAAATTTAAGGGATGATATGATAGCTGAATGCCATCCAGATCATATGCATATATGATCCAGATCATATGCATATACACACACTCTGTGTGTGTATTTAACTGTGGTTTTATATATAAATATTCACAT
Organism: Calypte anna; assembly: GCF_003957555.1. Classification (NCBI taxonomy): domain Eukaryota; kingdom Metazoa; phylum Chordata; class Aves; order Apodiformes; family Trochilidae; genus Calypte; species Calypte anna. The sequence continues at coordinate 6,473,234 of NC_044257.1, read as the reverse complement.
ATATTTTGAATATATATATATGTATGACAGTAACAGAGAAAGAGTCTTCTTATTGCCTTGGTAACAACTGGCTGGTAGTAAAGAGCAAGTAATAGGCTCTGAAAAGAAAGACCGTATTTTTAAATTGTCTGGCTGAACTCCTTCATTATGTACTTTTATTCTTATAGAAGCAGTAATCTCTATAATTGCTATTCTGCTGTCTCATTATCCATATACTTTATAATGCAGAACAAATGCAAGAATATATTACTCTTTTGCTGAAAAACTGTGTGAGCCTAACTGATGAAGTCCATCCTTTAAAATCAACAGGAAGAACAGATGTGTGTGTGTTAATATTCATATTATCCAGTTCAGAATCATTAAGGGTGAAGGGCCTCCGGGATGGTTAGAGTCACCTACAAAATGTTTGATGTGCTGCTCTAGGAAGCAGAAATTTCCTTTGGTTTCCCAGATGGAAATTTAGACCCTTTGTTCCCTAGTGCTCTGATTCCTGGTCTCTATTGTCTTCAAAAGAAATTTCATCTTTTTTGTGCTATTTTTAAACCAGGAAGAAACGGTTTTCCTTTGTTTTTTTAAGTTTGTCACTGAAGGCAAAACTTGAAAGAATTTCTTAACATAAGTATAAGACTGAGCATCTGGCTTCCTATCTTGGGTGAATATTTGTATGTCTCAGAGGAAGCTTCAGTCCAGCATGACTTGCTTCCATTCACACCTAAGCTACCAGCCTGTGCTTAGCCATTGGAGGAGCTGCTGTTGCTCAGGCATGCTGACAAGTTGAAATCTTTCTTGTAGAAGCTTCCACATGGAAATGGTCTACAAGGTTAACTATTTATAAAGTATCTTTAAAAGAGATACTCAGATAAAAATCTTTGGTATTTGTGCAAGGTCACAGATTACTGGTATCTTTCAGTGTGCAAGGGTCAGATTCAAGACATCCAAAGCATTAGCACCAATGAGATTTTTCCTGCAGTGCTCTGATATCACTTTCATTTCTATGGGATCTGGCCCAAAGTTGGAAATGAAGTTGAATTTTTTGTCCACTCTGTGCATTATCTGGGACACTACTGGAGGCCACAGATCTTTCTTGAGACTCCAGTCATTTCCCATCTCTTTCACCAAATTCCTAAAAGACATGGTAGTATTCTAGAATGACAGCAAGTGACAAAAATGTCAGACCCACTATTACGACCTTGGCATCTGTTAAGGATAGATGGCATACAGGTGCATTTTCAAAAGGAACAAATAAATAACAAATGGAGGCCTAACTGTGTTCAGAATTATGCTTCCCTACAGTAATGTCACTATTTGGGATGACTTTAATATGGTGTCCTACATTTTTATCAGCTTGCTTTCCTCCTCCTGTTCTCCTTCAAAAGATCTCTAATGGGCATAGTAAGAATTACCCTGAGTTGTTAGTTCTGCTTTTATCTTCAGAGCCATCAGATTTCTTGAATCCATATGTAGGGATTTTTTTTAAAACACAAGACAGTCAATACAGTGTGGAATTACTAATGGAAGAATCAGTGCTCCTGAACAAGTTACTGCTATTCTTTTTCCTTTTAATCATCCAGCTTTCCTTTTCTTCTCCATGTGAGCATTTATGCAAAAGTTTTAAGGGCTGTAGATGATCTCTTCTTTATTTACCCACTAGTCACTGAATAAGAGTTAACTCAGATCCCACTCAGTAAGTCAGAATCTGAAATCTCAACACTAATTACAACTTTTCATTTGATGATTATGAATACTTAACCTTGTCAGCTCAGATATGAGTGCTTCATTCTAAAGCCTGCAAGTCAAGACTCCTGCATGTAAGTCTATTAAAGGAGGGACTGTTAGTTTTTACAACATAGTGACAGATAATCATTACATATGCATTTCAGCTGAACAATAACATCCTTTCTTGCATAGCTATGCTGCCACTGTAGAAGTATAGACTGGCAGAATACGAAACATCAATTCTTTTGTTAATTCAGGATATACCTTTTGTTCTTGTTGGTAGACCCAAAAGTAACGATGACTTAGCACGAACCAGTGTAATGTTAAATGCAAAATGGAGGTAGAGGGGCGGTGAAACTATCAAGTGAGACTATAAACCTTGAATGAAGATTTTGGTTTGTGAAAGCTCACCTAACCAAGCTCAATTTTTCTCTCTTGCACATTCCATTTATTTATCACGGCAACCTTCGTTTCCTTAGGATAACTTGCTATCTGGAAGTAAACAATGGATTATCACCAATGTAAGGTATTGACTCATTCACTTGCAAAATGCAGTGCTTCTGACATCAGAGGTGCCATAAAGTGTATTTACTTGAAAGGATAATTCATGGCTAATTTATTGCCATGCATTCCTGGTCTAAATACTGAAGAATGATGATTCTCTAGACATAGAGTTGTTTAGGTGACTTTTTGACCTGATTGAAACCATACCTTTGGCTAAGAAATCACTGATTGCTCTGAAGTAAATAAGGTGACTATACTGGTCAGCACTTACTACTATGTAATAACTGTGTAACATCAGGGAATTTTCCCTTTGAGGTGTGCTAGCAGGGCTGCAGGCAGAGGAACCTCCCAACTCATGTTGACAAACAGGAGAACTTAAAAAAACCTGGATGTTGAGAGACTACAGCTGAATGTGTAGGGAGGTTTGGATAGGCAAAGCAGGTGATTTATCAGAAGTGTTTCATACACAGAAATGTTAGATGCAACCTTTGTTCCTTCAGGAGACATTGTTTTACTAGAGATAAGATACTGAATTTCAAAGAGCTCAAGTCCTTACAAACCAATGAGGAAAAAGAAATCTAGTTTGGCAAGTCATGTACACTGAGAGAGCTTGCCTGTGGTGGAGAATGCATCTTTTAGTAGCCTGAGATCTGGGGGTGTGTGTGTTAGTTGCGTGACTGTGAAACTTTAATGAATTTTCATGCAAATTCCCTAATTATGTTGTCCTTAAAATTTTTAAGCAATTACCTTCATGCATGACTTAAAGGAATTATATTTGGTAGGAGAAAATACATTTTAATTTGAAAAGAGTACTACAGGTTTTTGCTAATAATTTTTGAGAACGTATTTCTCCCCTAGCAGTTTCCTTAGTGGCAAGAGTTCAACCTTCCAGGCTGAGGAGTAGAAATGAGTATTGCTTGAAGGTACACTAAAATCATTATCTACCCTCTCGTCTGTCTACAGGAGGTAGCTGGCTCACGTGCTTTAATAATTAGGCATTATGCCATAACAACAATTTCTTTTAGGCAAAGTGTTTAGAGTTTCATAGGTTAGAACAAGTGCAGTGCACAGGGTGCCAGCCCTGTGTGCCTGACTACCCAATTGCCCTGTTGCATGTCAGTCAGTACAATTGCCAGAAAAATGCAGACAGAAAAATGTTCTACAGAATTAAAAAAACTTGAATTAAAGGCATTGTACACAAAGAATTACTTTGAATCCAAATGTTTTGAATTATTTTTGTATTTACTGAATTGATTTTTTTTCCTTTACCAAAGAAGCCATATGAAGATTCTATACCTGCTTTTATGTTTTGAAGGCTGCTTATCTCTCAGTGATAGCTGATGCTGGGAGAAGGAGAAGATGGAGGAAAGACAGGGGATCAAGGAAACACCTGACAAAATTTAATCAGGGAAGTGTAGGTGTAACAGCTTGCCATTGACCTTTCTGACTTACTACATTCTTACATCCTTTCTATAAGAAATGCTGTTTACTGGAAGTGGTTTTCCCAGAGCACTCTCCTAGCCTGCTGACAGAACTATGTTGTCCTTCTGCAGCACAGAAGTAGCAATACCAGGATGTTATCACAACACTTCTAAGCATGCTCTGGACCTGGCACCTCAAAACAATTTCAGTGTGTGGGTTGTGAGCTTGACTAAGGGGAAAGTAGGGGGTGGAAGTGGAAACAATTGGTCAAAGCTACCTAAGACGTTAATTAATAGCAGGGAAAATACAGTTAGCCTTGAATGATTTTTAAAAATAGTTTTCAGGTAAACTGGTTTAATTAAGCTATACAAAGAAGGAAATATAGAAATGAATTGGGCAACAATCTGGTTTTGCTTAGAGGTGTGCCATTGCTGCTCCACTACAGGCAATGTACAGGCTGGGAGGTGTGTACATTTTGGAGTTAGATGCTAACAGCTGGCCAGATCTGTGATCTTTTACCTCTTCATCTTTTCTTAATCCTCCAAACATACAGTAAAAAGCAACAACTTTCTGTGCCAAAGTGTAATTGTTGGTGCTTTCTAAGCCCCATTTTCCAGCTCTAATAGTTCTGTTACCATTCAGCTGTATGCTTGACAACAGCTGAATTTCTCATCTAGGAAGGAGCATTACATTTGGAATTCAGGGGAAAAACACAGAATTCAGTACTTCCTAAAGCAAAATGGAGAATTTTTTATTTTTTTTTAAGACAAGTATACTAAGTTACTATAAATTGTAAGGACAGACTTTAGTAAGAAATTTCTTCAATGGTCTTGCAAATTATTGTAATCTTACATTATATGCTAATGAATTTACAAGTAGCAATTATGCTGCGACATCACCTCCTGGGAGATGCTGTCTCCACTTTCAAATAGATTTAAATGTTATGGGTAATTTCTCTTTCCTGGAGATTTTTATTTGTCCTATTTATTTTTTGGTGTCTGCCATTGATTAAAAAAATCTTAGGGGGTTTTCTGAAAACTTACTAGAGTGTAACATCTCCATGCACCCTTGTTCTGCTTTTCTAAAACTACGCCAAAATTTGAACACAAGTATGTGTGTGGGAAGGACATATGGCTAGGTAGAAGACAACATATGTCTTTAGTATGCACTTACCATGCAATTTAGACAGCATCTGTTGTTTGTTTAAACAGCCATTTTTTCTTTTTTTCTTTTTTTTTTTTTCTTTTTCTTTTTGTAGGGGGAAGGGAGCAATCTGTTTAGAGAGGACCTGCAAAGAGAGGGAGAGGAAGGCTTTCTGTCTTTCTTCTTTTTTGTACCTTATGTTTAAGGCAAAATTTCCTTGGCTTGCCTTTTGCCTTAGAAATATCAGGACTTTGAAGCATTGTCTTTCATGGTTTTGTTTCAGGCATTTTTGTATTGGGGAGGCTTTGGGAGTTTTTGTCATCTTTAAATTAAAGGAGAAGTAGGTGGGGATTCCTATCTTCAACTTTCCCATGTGAAATGTGTTTATATTTCTGTTACCATTAGAATGCTCAGCCCCCTCAAGTACAATTAGGACCCTTCAAGACTGGTGTCATGCACCTTTTTCACATATGCACATGGCATATATTGTGGTGATCTGTTCATGCAGTTCAAGCTGCAGGTATTTATTTGATGAGTAGATGTTCCTCCTCTTGCCCCCTGGGAGAAGAAGCTGCTGCTGTACTCAAGACTCTGAAGAAGCAAATGAGGTGCAAGACGGGAGGTCCCTTCTGGCCCCAGGTTTATTCCAAGTGCTGGACTGAGACAGCTGCCCTGAACTCTCTGGAGCTGCACCCTTTGCTGAGCAGGCACCTGCCTGACTGTACAAGCCTTAGCTGTCTCAAATTTGCCACTGAGATTTCCCACCCCAAACCTCTGATGTACTCAGCAAGATTTGAGTGGCTCCATGACCTCCCTCCACTGTGTCGTGTTTTAATAGTCATAAGCCTGCAACCAAGATCAACTATTAAAGAATTTACATAAAACCTCACACGTGGAGTAGGCCAGACCTTGGCAATTGCAGTGATGTTTTGCTAAGCAAGTACAAATATAGAGGCAGACTCAATTTTGGCAGGAAAGAATTCCCAACTCAGTTAATAGGCCTTTCACATGTGCGATCTCTTAGATGCCTCAGATCAGCTGGTTTGCCACTTGTCTTCTAATTTCCAAGGAAAAGAGAAGGCAGACCTGGATTTCTATGGTGCTTATTGGTTTAAGAGGAGATTGAAGGAGAGAGGGGAGTGTCATTTGCCATATAAGCAATGTAATTGTTCAAATATTTCAATATTTTACTTCGAATTCTCTTAGGGTCTCTTGATATTATGAAAACCAATGTGTTCCATTAGGAGCTTCAGTTTTAAGTTGGCTCTCAAATCTCACAAGCTGGATAAAACCCCCCAAATTTGAGTGCAACAGACTCCAGGAAGTCTGCCCCATAACTACCTTCCAGGTTCTACAGCCTTGAATTGAGAGGAGCACACAAATCAATTAGCTCATGTTTTACTATTGTTCCTCCCTCCTTTTTTTTTTGTTTGCTTATCCATTATTTTTACATTAAAGACTCAGCCAACAAGCAGAGTGAATGCGTTTCATAATTAAAAATAAGACAATAAATTATTTCTTCTTTTTAATGGGAAAAAGTGTCCTTGATTGTAGTAACTAATGAGGGGAAGAGCTTCTTCATGGAGGCAGATATCTTACTGTAGGAAATAAGAAGCAGAAGACAGAAACAGTTTGAATAGAAACATTTGCCTCTCTTTTCAAACACTTTCTAACAGTTGTGGAAGAACAATCACACAGCTGCATCTAAGATGTACTCCTTCTCTACAAGTTGCTTTTGCTGCAGAAGTCTCATGGGGGATCTGGAAAATGATACTTGTAATCACCAACAGTTCCCTCTGAAAATGCCTTCTGGGGTTCTGTGTATGTCTATTATGGATCCTGTATGGTTTGATAATGTTATCAGTGAGTATACATGAAAGTTAGTGTATGTTTCAGATACACAGTGGTGAGATGCTGCAAGGACATAGGAAGAGAATGTTAGAATTCTAAAGGAGTTTGCAGGCTGGAGAAAGGTCCATATTTTCCTCTTTCAGAGAAAATGCACTTGTAGCAGACTCATGCAAAATACTGTTCAAATAATGGACAGGGACAATCAACTAGATAATACTTATAGCAGATGTATCTGAGGCTTGTTCATAAGTTCATAAGCTGAAAGTGAGTCAGAAATATTTTTATCTTGCCTAAAGTATAATGCATAATAACTTACTTGTTCTTCCTGCCATCGTCATCATCTCCTTGGCTGGAGAGTTGTATTGGAGTGAAAAAATTGGAAAGAATCCAGAGGAAAGCAAGGAGAATGATCAGAGGTGTTGCAAATGTGGCTTAGGAGGAATTCTTGAAAGAAAACGGGTTCTCTATTTAAAGAAGATAAATAGAAGACATCATGTGCAAGTGTGCAAAAGCTTTGAAAAGAAGAAAGCAATAATCTGTCCTTTACATCTGTGAGGCACAGGAAGGGAAATAATGAACTTAGCTTGCATCAACTGACTTCTGGCTTAATGTTTTTTTAAAAAGGATCTCTAGTAGTTAAGATTTTAAAAAATGAAAGTCTGTGGGTGTGTGCTGAAGCTTCAGTTGGGTGTCTTTAGATAAATATCTGCCAGAAAAAAACATGTATGATTGCCCCTGCTTCAGCAGGAAGGCTACACTAAATACATTTTTTAAGTCCTCTCTGGCTTTGTTGACTAAGTTCTTCTGAGTGCTTCATGCTCAGTACATATACTGGTTATTCCTGCTTCCCTTCTGTGTAACTTTCAGCATATCTATGAAAGTCTAGGATACCTATCTTGGGCCCAGAATATCCCAGTTCTCCTTTACCTATAGGCACAGTGAATTTCTTCTGGTAAACCCTGTGATCCTGTTAGACCTACACAGTTTGAATTCGGTTTTCAGTGAAATTCCTGCCAGTGAAGATATCTAAATTCCATTTTAAACCCACCATGCAAGAGCTACAAACACTGACAAACCAGCCTGAGTGTGATTTTCTTAGTTATAAGCATGGGACACATTTTGAAGATGTGTGTGTTTGAACACTGCTTTTGGCTGCATGAAGGGAAAAATGAAGACATGGAAATATATTAAGCAATGTTAAACAGTTGCTACAGGTTTGGTTGAGGCACTCTAAGGAACAAATGCAAAATTTATTTTTGAGCAATATTTAACTATTATATCTGACTATTCTTCAACTACTGGATCCATATAATATGCCTTATACTTTAAGATTTTTTTTTTCAGGAGTAATGCAAACGTATTTTTAATTTAAGTAATTTTATTTATACACACCCCAAACACACTTGTATACACAAAGAGTTCCAATTACAGTGTAATTAGAGTAACATGAGAGCCTTAAGATCAGGAGTTCAAATTTATATTTGTAAATATTCCACTAACTTGTAAAGCACTCTTCAAAGGTGTTTATTATTTGCATTTTCTGATTGATGGAGTTGTCATACTTTTAAATACAAACCACACTAGTATTAACAGAGTTTCACCTATATATAAGACCTTTATTACAGATCATAACCGTCATGATCATTGAAGCATGCAACTTAAATATGTGGATGGGAGGAGGAAAACAGTAAGGAGCCTGCACACATCTTTCCACTGCATCTAGATATAATTTAAATGATGATTTATTATTACTAATAGCTGCTCACAGAATAATTTGGGTCAGAAGGGACCCCTAAAGGCCATCTAGTCCAACCCCCTTGCAGTAAGCAGGGACAGCCTCAGCTGGATCAGGTTGCTCAGAGCCTCATCAAGCCTCACCTTGAAAATCTCCAGGGATGAGGCCTCAGCTACTTTCCTGGGCAACCTGCTCCATTTTTCCACTACCCTCATGGTAAAGAACTTTTTCCTAACATCCGGTCTAGATCTCCTCTTCCCTAATTTAAAGCCATTGGCACTCATCCTATCGCTCCAGGCCCTTGCAAACAGTCCCTCTGCAGCCTTTCTGTAGTCCCCCTTCAGATACTGGAAGGTCACTATGAGGTCTCCACAGAGCCTTCTCTTCTCCAGGCTGAGGAACCCCAGCTCCCTCAGCTTCGTGGTAGAGGTGTCCCATCCTCCTGAAGTGTTTAGCAAACCATGTTTGAAAGGCATGGTCAGAGCCATGGCTTCAATAGGAACTGGGGATGGATTGCTGTAGCATCTATGATGTGGGTTGAGATCCAAGAAAACTGACTGTGAAACAGCACAGGCCACAGTTATTGCAGGATATAATCTAATGTGCAAATCTAAACAACTGGGACTCACCCAGCATGTAAAAAAGTTTAATGGGACTAGAGGGAACAGGGGACTTGAAACAGAGCTGGTTTTGCTGAAATCTGAGTCTATAATGGGGGTGGGGGAGTAGGTGGTATACTATCACTACTACTAAATTGCTGTTTATTGTTTTATGGAATTCTCTGCAATTCTTGCTTTTCCCTCTGCTTTATAAATCAAAGAACAGAATTGTACTGAATGTCAGAGAGTGTAACTTCTTCACCTTTTGCTTGAGTAAGAAGGAGGGATTCACTGCATCTTCCAAGAGCTGTCAGAATTTCTGTCCCTTTCCTCCATTCTATTGTGGGAAAAACACTGCTGGAACAACCTGTAGCTTGATGGAATAGAAAGGGATTTAGTGTTTCAAGTGCCTTGGACTCAGAGATGTGAGCACTATCTACTGGTCTTCCTATCTGTCTTGTTTAATAAATTTGTCCTTCCTTGCAAAGGAGACTTTGATAAGAGGACATCACATCCACAGCTAAATCACTGCCAGGAAGGACTACAAAGCAGCTTGCTTCAATTCATTCTACCTCAGATGGTGGCTTTTAAGGAAGTGTTATCTAGTAAATGCTTTTTGAATCATTCTGTTCTTTTTTCTCTCTTAAATGCAAATCTCTTACTGTGTTCTTAGCACTCTGCATTTATGCAACACTTTTCATTCAAGTTTTTCAAACTACAGTGTTTTATAATTCGGTGTAAAGTAAGAAAATTTAACCTAATAAATATGTTTTTAATTAGACTAAATAAATAGTAACAAAATCATGGCCCTGATTCTGCAGGCTGATCCCACTGATTGAACCCAGCTCTCTCACAAATTCTTTGTGAAACAGGCACCTAACTTTAGATATCTTTCTTCTGGAAATGAAGGAGTTCAGTTGCACCACATGATTAGGCTTTTAAGCAAATAACTTTTTGGCTATCAATGGAGGTAGCCCAGGAGCAATGACCTGCAGGTGTGGAGGAAAATTTAACTTCCCAACTGGGCAGTACTAGTTCTTTGTTCTCTTGATGCAGGTTTAGAACACAATAGGAAAGAAAAAGATCAATGATATTTAAGGCTTTTGTTTATGCTGGGGTAGGATTTTTATGTTCTGAGCACCCATAACTGGGACCAGATTTTTCAGTACTACGTAACTCCCTTGGATGCTTAAATCTATACCTGATATTAAAACAGCTTTGCACCAAATGTAGTGAACTCCTGAAAATCCATCCACTTGTTTGGATACCTAAGTTCTCTTTACAGAAGTATAAATCTGTATTTTCTCATGTTCTAATACTCAAAAATATAGCACAAAATGTGTAGTGTGGGCGATGCTTCTGTGAACATAAGCTATCTGCACTTAATGGTGTCTGGTCACTGAGTGGAAACTCCATTAGCAAAAATCCCAAAGCAGACCCAAACTAGAGGTAAGTAAACTGTTTAGGGAAGAATTAGAAATTATTCAAACTATTTCTCATGACTCTATGGGAACTTAAGTCACAAAACTTTGAAGTATAGAACATTCTTTTGTTATTATTTAATATTTCTGGCATTTGGGTAGATCTGAATAGATTATTTTAAACATGAAGATTTTATCCCCTGTTTTATTCTAGAAGTAGAAGAGTGACTTGCTGAAGAATGACTGTGGTGTTTTGTTGTTTTGGTTTGTTTTTTTTTGCTTTGGCTGGAAATAAAAACTGTCTACAACTGCTTTAGGAAAGCTTTGCTAAAGCGCTTGCATTTGGCAAGTATACGTGTGGATAGTATTTGAAGAAGATTAATTTAATGGGTTGTAACTCATAAGATGGCTGGAGCTCTGAGGTCCCATTAATCTAAATCTTAAATTAAAAAAACTTATTATCCAGGCAAATTTTAACCAGTTGACAACCCTTGAGTAATCTCTGGTCCCTGTGTTGTTCGACATCCTTAGATTTCTTCTGCAGCCAAGTCAGTGCTGTAGAATTTTGCTCTCCACCAACTGTTCTCCAAGTACTTAAGAGGTGAGATCGCCCTGAATACATTGCTTACATGATACCTAAGTCTGCTACTGAGACCACTTTACAAATATTGCTTGTTCCACCTGAGTGTGAGAGGTCTTAGTACACTAATTATATAGTTTAGCTTTGCTAATGTAGCCGAGAGCCTGTGAAAAATACTTTGCCATGTTGATAACCAAGCATAATGATCACAAACACAGGAAACGCAGCCTGCTTGGATGGTGCAACTAGATTGACAGGTTTCCACTGCTTATGTGTGTGATTTTTGTGTTGAAGGTCAGTTTGGTCTGACTTTTGTATTCTACTGGAAAAGTCTGTTAGTCAAGATTCCACTTTGAGGGGCTTGGAAGTTGTGGGGATTTTTGGTTTTTTTGTTTTGTTTTCTTTTGTTTTGAAGATATAATGAGGACTTTGCACTGGAAGCCTGCAGCAATCCTGTTATGCTGTGATTAATGTCACTGTATAATTCTGACAAGCTGAAGCCCTCCCAGGGTGTTCATTCATCATGGATCTCTCTATAGCTCTTATTTATTTATTGAACAACATGTAAGCACAGTTCCCTTTTTTGTTTAATGTATCAGCATTTCAGTGTATGTGGACTTCAAGGTTTCAGTTTTGTTGACAATAATGAGATCATCCAGACAATTACTGTTTGATTTTCACTTCACTAGTGAGGAAGATTAAAGAAAAGTTAAGGAGCTTTGTCTATTTCCTGTTACCCATTTACTAAGGAGGAGGAAAAACTGTTTAAAATGTATAAATTATAAGGCTTTAGCTCACAGTCAAACAGCATGTGAGTAGACTGCATGCCATTAGTTCATTGGAGTTTTGAATGGATGAGGCTGGCTTTCTACTTAAGTAACTATGATTTGCAACCCCTCTTAAGCAGCATGTATCAGCTAAGGGCCATATCCTCTGTGTGTACCAGTTCCAAGTGTTTATCCAGCTCATAAACCATCAAGTTCTTTACAGTGTAAATATTTGTTGCTTGCACAAGAAGGATCTGTTCCTAGGAACAGCATTTTGTTATGGAACCCAGGTCCCTGCAGGCTCCCTTCATTAGTGTCTTTTATTTGGAGACTAAAAATGGAGAAGTAAATTGAACATGAACTTGTAATGGAATGTCACAACAGGTTACAAAGTCAGCAACATGCAGTGTCATATGTCAGGCTGGGAACAAGGACAATGGTCACATCCTTTAACATGTTGGAAACTGCACATCCTACACTGGTAATATATAAGAGTCTGAAGAGAAAGTGATTCTAAGGACGGAAGTAACACTACATCTAAAAGAGAAAGTACTGCTATGGACACTTTAAGATCAGACAAAAATACCAAGAAGTTGGAGGTAATTCAGAAAAGAGCCACAAACATGATTAAAGAGTATGAAAAGATGATGGAAAGAAAAGATGAAAAGAACTTGATGTGCATAACTATATAATTATTAAGAAGGCACACAAGCATCTGCAGCTAATTGAAGGGTATAAATGTAAAGGAAGAAGCATAACTGTCTGGGGTGTTATGAGGCCTTGTAACTGGGAGTAGTTGGATGAAATTAATCAAACAAAAATTTAGGTTGGGAAATTTCCAAACAGTGGACCATATGTTCCCTTCTGGCTTAAAAATGTGTGAAGGGGAACAAAACACTCAGAAAACCATGTGGCTTTTGAAGTGCAGCTGTTGTTGCACGTTCTCTCCCCGCTCTGTGAAACCAACGGCCAGGTTTCTGAAGTGCACATAGTATCAACAAAAGTGTTAGAAAAAACAGAAAGCCACTAGTTAAGTTTATCCACTCCTTGAAGTCCCAGTTACAAGTTGTACCTTTGCTTTTCAACCTTGCCCATTTCTTGTACCAGCATGTCTCCTCCCTCCATCCAGCCTTAACTCCCACTGAAAGAGAATGTTTAAAAATGTATAGTTTTGCTTTGTTGGGAAATTTGATTGATGTTTTGAAGTATATGCTTCATGGACAGCCTTTCAATGCAGGTTATGTACTGGTTTGTAGTATTGAAGGATGGATAAAGAAGGGAGTTGCGGTGTTTAGCATTGGAGCAGTTTAATACCAGTCCTGGTAAGTCAGTTTATTATCTCCTTCCCTGTCAACAGTGAATGTATGTGGCTGAAGCTACCATGTTGTATGGAGGGCAGAATTCTTATGGCTTCTGGCTAGCAAGTGGAAGTGCTGTAGGGAAAGAAGTTTATTTTTATGATTTTTTTTTTTTTATATGTTGCTAGGTTAAGAACTCGGTACATGATTTCTGTCTTTCTGTGCAATACAAAGATGTGGGTGTTCCATTTTTTTTTTCTTTTTTTTGAGAAGGGTTTGTGTTTGTGTATGTTGTCAGTTGTTTCTCTGGGTTTGTTTTGTTTTGTTTTTCGTTGGGTTGGGGATTGTTTGGATTGGTTTTTGGATTGTTTTTTTTTTTTAAAGTTTTAGGAAGACCACAAGTAACTATTTTGGCAAACTTCAGAATAACTCTTTCAGTGGGACTCTTATCCTTATGTAGTGGCTGATGCCCTTCAAATTGCCCTCCCAAATGCTTCCTTACATCCCCTTCTCTACACTCCCCACAGCTGCACTCCAGATTGTCCAGTAAAGAATTACTGTGTCATGTTTGGAGACTAAATCCAATCATTCATACATTTCAGCAAGAATGAAATCTATTTGTTTAAATGCATGTCTCAACATTAGTTATACAGACATTGCTGATTTCTTCCAATAAAAGCCCACAAAGTAGAATATGTCATACAGCAATAGTATTTTGATTTTTCTGTTTGCATTTTTGTAAGGGAAACACTTTGTTCTCCTATATCTAGATTTTAAAGAGATGTTATTTATTGGAGCTAAGCTAGACCAAAGGACTTTGAAGGAGTTCAGAGTATTTAAAGCAAAGTCCCTTTAAAAATAAATGGAATTTACATATTCTACTAAAGCAATTATATTTAGATTATATCTGCTGCAGATTTATGAAGTAAGTTTTTTTGGCTTGCACTACTCATCAGTTTGTTCTGTACCTGTTCTGGGTAGACTTTATGTCCTTCTCTTAGAGCCCATCTAAGAATCATTGTTGATAAATTCTGACAATAGTAATTTTCTATTTTATAACATCTAAGAGTTCATCAGTAGCTTTAAGTTTTCTTTTATCAGTATAGTCAAGTAAATAACATAATGACCAAAACCAAGCAACAAATCTTTTTTTTTTTTTAATGTGTATTTAAATATTCTCAAACACCAAACAATAAAAGAAATAGACCTGCACCCAAACTGAATTAAAATTTCATCAAAAGCACAAAGGCAAGAGAATTCTGAATTAACTGAACCTTTGCCTCCTGCTGTGTATCTAGATGTTGCTGGAGTCCTGTGACCTTGATTAGTGTTGACACCAAAGGCTATATGTTATTGTAGGCCAACTTGCACAATTACTGCTGACATCTTTAATCTAGCTTTTTAAGCAGAAAATGATATAACAATCTAATGTTTACAAGCAGGAGCTAGACAAATTTGGAACTGAAGTAATGTTCCCATTTTTAACAGGATGAGTAAATTAGCCACTGGGGCAATTTGCCTAGGGACACATCAGTTTCTCCTTCACTTCAACTATTTGTGTTAAGATTGGGTATCTGTTTAAAAGAGGTGCTGTAGATCAAACAAAAAATAATGGTTTTTGATGCAGAAATCAATGGTTGAGGTTCTTTTGCCTGCATTACTCGGGAGATCAAATACAACAGTCCTAGTAGCCTACTTTGGCTGCAACAACTACTGATTCAGTGAGTGAATTATGCATGCAGCAGAATACCTATAGACAAATAAATACAGAGATATTTGGCTTCCATTTTTTTGCTATTTATATGAGATATGCTTATCTTCAGCATTTTCTGTAAAGAAAAACTCTATCTAGATTTAAAAAAAAAAATTACAGAATATTTAACAGACATACTGCTTTACCTAATTACATCAGTAAATGGAAAGATTTCATTCTTATGTTATCATGTGAAATGTTAAACAAAAAAATGAGCTCACAATTTCAATGATTTCTATTACATTTTCAAGATCTTCTCACTTCTAAAAACGGCCTTAAAATGTGTTCGTACACATAGTGAGGAATTTCATTTCCCATTTCAGCAGGACAGCTTAACAGAGAGGTTTGATTAATCTCCAGAAATAGAATTGGAAAAAAAAGCATGTATATGAAGTGTATGGAATTTATGTTTTGTTTTACTTTATTTTGCTTTTAGTAATCAATGAAATTACTTCAGTCAGTTTATTTAACAAAGCAGACTGGGACTTGGTGAATCACCTTAATAGGTTTCAGAGCTGACTTTTTAATTCATTACAGTTCTTAAGCTATTGAAAGCACAAAATGACTAAATTATGTCTTTTAAAAGCAATAACAACAAACTCATGTCTAATGACTTCATGGGATGATTTCAAAGTAACGTTGCCCCTGGTGGAAAATTGGAGCTGCGTGTTTTCCAGATGAGCTGCACCTCTTACAGAGGTTAAAAACATACCAGAGTTTCATCTGTGCAGGGCTGTGGGGATGTGCTAAATGGGTTCAGAAGTTGGAGGAGAATCAGCACTCTTGGCATCATGTGCAGTGTTACTGTTGGTCTTTCTTTCCTGTTAATTGTGATATTGCCAGAGAAAGACCTTTTTTGAGGTCTGAAATACATATATAAGTAATCATCCTGCAGGCCTGGGATCTGAATCTGATCCCTTTTTTTGCTGCAGGGATGCAGTCATCTGGTTTCAGTGCTCAACATCTAATAGGTGGCATAGGAGCAGAGGGCAGTGTTAGCGTTGCTCGCCTTGCCTGCTCATACTGAGCTGTTGAGATCCATTATTTCAGCAGGTGTGCTAATAGCTGTGAGCATGGCTGCCTTGCTCGAAGAGACTCTAGATGTGGGGCTGTAGCCTCTTCCATAAAAGATAGAAATAACATTATTATTGTGCAGAACAGGTTACCTCCCCATTCTACAAAACAGCCAGTGTCCTTGGGGAAACACACAGGGTTAGATTCCCTGTTTTGTAGTGCTGTAAAACTAACGGAAGAATGATAAAATTAATGATGAAACCCAGATTATTTAAGTACTCTACATGTATATGTTCTTACAGATATATTTTTCTTCAGTAATGCAGTTGTATGCTGTATGCATGTGGCTTTTTCCTAGGTTTGTACTTGTCATTGTCCTGTGTGCTCAAATTAATATAACTGCTATTAGAAACCTTAGTATTTGCCAAGTATGGTTGGATTTCTCCTGCAAAAGATATACAATAAAGGGAAGCTGATATACAGCTCTCATGTTCCACCTTTAACATTAATAACAAACTATGACTAAGGTGTGTCAGTAATAAGCTGTTGGAACTAAAAGATGGTGGCAGCAGTAGGCTGATAACATCCTATAATGTAGCTTCTCTGAAGGTGTGCATCTCTTTAAAGGGTCGTTCTTTCCCCTACAAACAAGAAACTCAAGCAGCACATCAGGCACCATTGCCCTTACCAGCTGGCATGTTTTCAATAAGAAAATCAGAAGAAGCATTTATCTTTGTGCATCTACTTCCATGTGTTAGAAATGCCTATAGAAACTTTAATGTTTGTGCTTGTGTTTATTTATTTTTTTTTTAGACAGACCTACTCTTGTTGCATTCTTTGCAAACTGCTTCATTTCAAGAGGCAGAGCTGTTTAGTTGTCTACTTACAGGGGAATTCGAAGCCAATGTTATGACAATGTTGGCATGTAACACTACCAGCTGGGAGCTTGGTCTTGGGAGCATTTATGCCCTGGAACATGAGGACAGTGTTTGTGAATAAGCAGGATGAGGCTACAGCTAGAAAGTTCACTATGGTTGCTGTGTACTCACAGAAGTTGAGTCTCCATAGCTATGTAATTATTATTGTTTCTAATTACCCTGACATCTCTCCTCACAGTTTGCCTACTGTTTCATGCTTGTATTCTTCTAGCTAATGTTCTTCCCATCTTTCCTGTTAGGTAAAAACTTTCAGGAGGTAGGGCAAACGTGTTGAATCCTACAAGGTGGAAGCATGGAGCTACAAGATGTAGTGAAAGCAGCTGGGCTTCAAGCTGTAAAAGATATGGTGAAAACTGTGTCTTTATTAGAGGCAGAATATTTTTCATGTGCAAGTGAAGACTATTTATAACTGAGAGATTTTTGTCTTGGATCTGTAGAGGGAAAAAGCAGAGGTGTTCCAACCCTTTGTAAGGAGAAAAGAAATCACAATGCATTCAACCAGATATATGCAGATATAATATCTGCATATATGGAGAAATTTTTAAGCATCACTGTAGGTCATGAAATTGGAATTGAAATGGTTGAAAGCTATTTAAGCTTTTGAAGTTTCTATAGACTTCAGTAGGTATACACTGATCATGCTCAGAAAGTATTTTCCTCTTTTTCATTATCAAGTGAATTGTCTTGTGCCATAGACAGTTATCTAGTTGCTGAAAGGGCAAATCTGTTTAAAATGTATGAATTGTAAGAGTCTGTGTTACATCCAGACAATTCTTGAGGAGTCTGTGTGCCATTAGGGTTATGAATAAGCTGAACTGGCATGTGCACTTGGTTTGCCATTAAGTCATCCCCTTGCTTAGAGTGTAATTCAGTGGTCAATATGCATCTGAGTACACTGTGCTGGAGGTGCTTGTCCAGTCCACGCACTGTGAAATTCATTACAGTGACAATATATTCTCAAAAAGAATTTGTACAAAGGATTTCTGTGTAATTTTAGTCTCCTGCTAAGGTCACCAGTCAGCTCTTTGGAGTGAGGGTGAAATATTTCAATCAAAAAGCAAATGCTTGTGTAGGCAGGAAGGTGTTTTTCGAGAAGAACAGTATGCTTGAGAAGTAAGTCAAATCAACCAGAAGTAGAGTAGAAAAGTCCTTCCTGTTTTGAGTGCAACTCAGATTTTGATGTTTGTCTAGAAACAACTCTAGACAACACCTGGTTTTCATTTGGCAGCACCTGGTCAGCAAGACTTTGAACACTATTTCTACCTCTGTCTCTCTCTGTATAGTCCTGAATGTTTTTCATAGTATTCTGAAGCCTATGTGCTAGGCCAACACTGCTTCATATTAGTGCACACAATTGTCATGATTTAATGTTCTGCCTATGCTATGTTAAAGTACATGATGTAACATGTTTGTGGAATTAACCCTGAAAGGTAAGACATTCCTCATGGAAAAGATTGATTTTTTTTTTTTAAGTCTCCAGGGCAGTGTATTTCAGAACAACAGAACTTGCATGGTCTATGGTTTTCTCCTCCATAGGAGCAATATCCTCTGTGAAGGAGTTTGAGAAGGGGGGCATAATATGTCTTGTGCAAAGGGATTTTTTTGCAGTTTCCTGATCAACTGCAGCTCAGACTGACATCCAGTTAGCTACCAACTATTGATCTAATCTGCACCATCTGATGCATTAGAAAGTGTCACTGGTGATGGAGCAGACAAGGTGACTGAACTAGAAATATCATACCTGAAGAGCTTTTTGGATTCTCAGTTATTTTTTTAAATGTTCACAATCTGCTGGACAACTGCTCATTCAGTTAATATTTGTTGGCATTTAGAAAAGACTGTATAGTAAACCCCTTAATCTCTCTTTGGCTTTTATCTTTGGTTGTAAGGATGTAAAATTTCAGACTCCCCCACAAAACGAGACAAGATAGGGAAGAAACTGCCTTTTGGACAGGAAAAAAAAAAAAAAGGGGCTGTAACAGTTAAATGAAATACTTTTTTCCTTGTTTTGATAGTGTTTCTTAATTAATGTTGTCGTACTACAGGCATGTACTATCTGGTCTTCAACAGCTTGTGAAAAAAATGTGCATTGTGGTGGTTCCTTTAGGCATTTGTGTATAAATGAGGTTCATTTCACATTGAGACCTCACTGCTTTTTATCCATTGTTCTTGCCTTTTACAGTAAGCGTGCCACTAGACATGCTGAGATATGCAAAGAATATTTGCACTATATTTGAACTCTGACTTGGGTGTTTAGAGACTAACTTAAGCTTTGTTCTTCTCACTTCTTACAGAGCTTAAACTACAGTATCTGATGTTTTAAATATGGTCCCTGAGCCAAGTTGTTTCCTCCCTAAAACATGCGTTAGGCATCAGCTCTCGCCCGTCGTTTGCTGGGATTGATAATGTGCCAAGTCTTGAAGTCTTGACTCCATTCTTACTCTGACCAGACTCCCATGGAAATCAATGGAAGTTTTGCCTGATTAAATACTTCTGGATTCCTCTCCCAAACACTTGGCTTATTTATATCAGGCACGTTCAGAAAAATCCAATGTTTTAACCCCTGTAAATTAGGATTATCAAAATCTTAACTGTGATGGAGGACATTTCTGAAGGCAAAATACTCAGGCATTAAACTGCTGGCAGTTTAATGCTGTCTCTGTTTGAAAAAGAAACCAAACCAAATCCAAAAGCTGTGAGACAATACACTATATAAAATGTGGTTAAACTTATCTAGCAGTATCCATCTACACATGGACAACATGAGATGGCAGTATCTTCTTCCACAGTAAGGTGATCAATTGGCGGCTTGCATTATTCAGACTCTTGGGAACTAAACAATAGGCTAAGAGACTTTAAATATAAAAATTTTCTCCTGTTTGTGAAAATTAGAAAAACTTTGCAATAGATTAATCCAGAAAGATATACTGTAGTTTAGTAAACATTTCATTGCAATCAGCTTCAAAAAATACCACAAAAGCACTTCAGGGTGAACATAATAACCAGAAATAAACAGAAATTAACTTTAATGATCAGCTTTTAATGATCATCCAACTCTGATTTTGTAAACACGCTTGGGTTTTCATGAAACGTGGTGTGCTTTATGTCATACAATACAGGTTGATTTGGAAACTATATGCTTTGCATCTCAAGAAAGAGGACATTTAGGGGGTATAGGGAAAAGTACTGTCTATACATTCCCTGTCATTCTGCCCTGGAGTAAGTCTTGTTATTCTGAGAAACATTTAACATTAATTTCTTGGGGAAAGCAAAGCTGTGAAACAAAATTTTTTGACAGAGTAAGAGATAGCATCACATGAATCAAAACTACTTATTCTACTAAACCTGTGCCACACTGTGGAGCATTAGAATTCTGTTCTGTCCTCACCTCAGTCCTGGTGAGGGGTACACAGTGTCCCAGTCAGGCCCAGCCCTGTAGGTTCTTAGGATGGTGATTATCTTTGTTGTGTCTTCGTTTGGAGCCAGAGTATATCCTTCTCAGGTAGGTGTACTGGTCCCACTGGGGAGTGCACTTGTCCTGCACTGTGGACACCTTATTTACAATAGCTCTGACTGCACCAGCTCAGATCAGATTGTGCTTCTTCCCATTGCCTGGAGAGTTGTGCTGAAGGACTAGGACCTTGGCTTTTGGAAAGAATGCATATCATATTTCTCTCCAAAGTCCTTCTCCAGCTGTCCAGGAACTGCACAGTGAGATTGTGGGATTATGTCTACACTGTGAGATGAAGAGTTGTTAAAGCTTTACTGAACCCTCTGACTCATGCTTTCTTTCCCAATGACTATTACCCCAGCTGCAGTTTTGACTTAGAACATTCACATATTCAGGAAGAGCTGGCTCGTGTTATCTCTTGGCAGACTGTTCTGTAGCCTGTATGGTTTGCTTGTGTCTGGTCCATCCAGACTTATGAACAACAGTTTGAGCCCATGTTAAAATACCAGGCATGCTTCAGCAAGTATAGGCACTGATTCCTGCTCCCATTCCTGCCTTTTATTTTCCTTTCTTTTACTATCAAACACAGTTTATGATCTTAGAACTAATTTACTTTTGCAGTGTAACCTGTACAGGCACTGTTTTTTCTTGTGCTCCCCAAAGGTGCAGAGTTGGGGCTGTGACAGACTCTTAACATGGGCACTGTGAAATGGGGGTGGGCCAAGCACTGAAAATACATGTTAAAAAGTCAGCAAAGATTCTTTGAATGTCTTTGAGTGCGTTTGTTTCTCTGCCTCTCAGTTTGTATGTTCTTTTGGCAGGAACTCATTCTGTTCTTATTTTAAGTGTGTAAATCAGAACAAAGTCCCATGCCTTTGAGTGAAATATGAGGGAAAGCAGCCTGGCACGGTATATGGCATTATGTACTGCCAAGAATTCCATTTGGATTCGTAGCAAAAGGGAATTCTTAACCAGGTTCAGTTTATACAAGAGGGAGTTTACTACTACAGAGGGAGTCAGATAAATAGAGTGACTCAGCACTGAAACAAAAACGGAGCTGGGGATCACAGTAGTGTGTTTTGAAGGCATTTATTGGGAAGTCTATAGAAAGGAGAAAGCGAAAAAGAGGAAAAAAATCAGTTCAGAACAGGCATGAACAATCAGTATAGACTCATTTTTCTGGAAGATGCTAAGCTGATAAGATACATGGTGTTTTGACTAAAATCCAGGGATTACTCTTTCCCTGACTATAATAACTATGCTTAAACTCTCAGAAAGAGATGGTGGCATCAGATCGAGTGGAGAAGAGAGCAGCCCTGGTAATTCAAGTCAGCATAACTAAAAGCATGATTTTAAAGAGAGTGATTTTCTCTTTTAAGGTTCAGTGCTCTGACCAGCAGAGATTTGTGCAGGAATATAGAAGAAAACATACACGATTTTAAATTGACTGGTGGTAACACTGCAATATTTGTTCTTAAGTTTTGGACTGACACAGCTATTTTTCTCTTGACAGCATCTTTGCAATTCACTTTTGATCCTAAAAATTGGAAAAGAATTTGTCTTTTAGGAGGAGAAAACATCTATTTCCAAATTTCTTGCTTTGTATTTTTGCAGTCAATGCTTGCTTATTTTTTAAGTACTGGGTAAATTGGCCTATTTTGAAGCACTTTCACATGAGAAGAAGTCACTGTGATAGTTCTGGTGGTAAACTTTATTATCAGAGAAACTCTCAAAGGATGCTAACATTTGCTCTCTAGACAGTTTCCCTCCACTGGGAAGTTTGAAAGTATCTTCAAGATAAGTTGAATAAATCAGCTGCAAAGTCATACACCTTAGTCAGTTTGCTTCCTATACAGTATTGCAAGAACTGGGAGAGCTCCCTTTGTTTCACTGGAAGGAAGAACTATTTAATAATTTACAATTCAGTTGCAGCACTTGCCACCACAGAATTTTGTGAACACAAAATGGGCTCAAGAAGGGATTAAACCAATGTCTGATTAAGCACTGCTGCTGGGTTGCACACTAACTTCAGGTGTTCCTAAATTTTCACTTGCTGGCATCAGGAAGGATAATAGAGATGTATGTGAGCATGGCCTATTCTTCCCTTCCCATCTTGTAGTGCTTAGAAACCTAATAGTGACTCATTAGCTTGAAAAATGTTGCAGATTCTACACTTCTCGTTTTCATCAGGCTCTTCTCAGAGATGCACAGTGAAAGGTTGAGAAGCATTGGTCCCAAATTGCACCACAGGAAATTCTGACCAGGTATAAGGGTAAAAAAAATTAAAGGAGTTTGGACTAGATGACCCTCAGAGTACCTTCCCTGGAATATTAAATAATTCTGTGATTACCAAACTGGAGGAAAGTTAGGAATACATTACAAATCACTGCTATTGCAGGAAATACCCCCTTCTTGCCTCTTCAGTCTCTTTCACAACCTGATCAAATTTCCATTTCAAAACGGTTGGTAGGGTCAGTGGAGAAAAAAATCCAGGGAGCCTTCAAGCTTCAGTTTCTGTGTGCTGTTCTTTTCCTCTTCCAGGTTAGGTCCAGGCTTCATAATTTAAATAGCAGTCTCATCTCACTGTTTTCCTCTGTGGATAGGACTAAGGATCAGATACGATCAATCTAGAGCTACTGTCCTTTGACCCACACAGCTGGAGCTTCCCTGACTGAGGAGACCTCTCTTTCCAGTAACTTAGGAGTAATAACAGTTTATTGACAGTGAGAGATTTCTAGACACATGTATTTGCCGAAATCAGACTTCATTAAGCCTTTTCATTAGTTCCCTTGCTTTGTCTTCGTAAGTATGGAAACTGAATTCCTTTTCCATTCATTATGCCTCTGTTTCTGAACAGTACCAACTGAGGATCCTGTCCTGCTTGCAAATCCCTCATCACAGCACTCACTCTTACCTCATTAGACAGCTGGATGAACTCTGCTTCACTGACAGAGGAGCCCTAAGCAAAAGTGCAAACATCACAAAACTTGTCTTTCTCCATAGGGAAAAAAACATCAAGAAAACAGTAATTTTTTTTCATTCTTAATCTTAAACCTGTACTATAATTTGCAGAACCCAAAATGTTACGTGTTGTATATATTTCATGCAATCTCAGTATTTCTCCATACTTGTCAAGAATAATTTACACTCATTAGACTCCTTAGTATTGTTCACCTTTGTAATATTTTAGTTTAGAAAAAAAACATTTTTAGTGTCATTATTCCAGCAAGTGCAATGTTGATGTACTATAGAAGTGTTCACTTGAAAAGAATATTTAATTTAAACAACATCTAAATATTAGAAATGCTTTTCTATTTCCTGGCTCATCACTTCGTTGCAGTTCACAAAATATATACATCTTTTCTAGTATTTCAGTTCATAAAGTTTTTATTTTGAAAGATCTGTACTTAAGTCACAAGAAAATACATCTTTTTACATCTGCCAGTCCTCCTCTTGCTGTTGTCTGGTTGATTTAATACTCTTCCAGATGAGCAATTGATCCCTTTGTCTGGTCTCTCATTTCCTGAGTGAAAATAAGTGACCCTAATAATGTCCATCCTCCCTGCAGCCGAGCTCTGCAGAGCTCCCTGCCCATTGCATGCAGCACTTCTCTCTCAGCAATTTGCCTTTGCAGGAATTTGTTTCATAACCAAGTTTGGCTGCAAGAGAAAAGACTGTAGCTCTCCCCTGTGGTTATCAAGTCGCTATTTTTGGTTTTATTTGTTGTTTGGGTTTGGTTTTTTGTCTGTCAGTGTTCTACATGTTTAGCTTTGTCAATCAGGTTTACTCTAGAGCAGAAAAAAAGAGAATCTGGTCAAACAATGACACACAGCTAAGCAGCTGCCAAACTGCTGCTTGTAACATTCTTTAACTGGGTTATCAGTTCATGTTGAGAGAAATGAAACCTGGTACAAGGAGAGCTTTAGATTTGAAGAGTGTGTTCTCCATATCTATTGCTTTGTGATGTTAATTTTGAGATTTCAAGAGGTAGGTGAAACTGGAGGTTTGCAGACTTACTTGCTAGATGGCTTTATGCTTACTTTACTCACTCACCTGTGTGATAGTCTTTTCCTGTGCCAGTGAAGGTTTGAGCTCCTCTGTACCCCCAGGTGTGGACTTCAGTTCTCACTGCTCTGACCTTGCTGTCAGAGTGTACTGGTGTTTCTGTCTTTGCCTCTTTGAAGCATAAAAGTTGATAACACAAAGTAGGCTGCTGGAGAGTGTGGGACATCAGAATAAAAAAACAGTGCTCTGAAAATATAATCTTAATGTTGTGTCCCGGTGTTAAAATTCATGTAAGTAGGTATCAGTGTATGCAGACAAGGAGCTAAAGCTGTTTGTGTGCTGTGTAACATAGCAGGAGAGCCTTTTGATTTACTGAGCAGCTTTGTCTAGATTCATAGCTACTTCTTAGCATGCTTAAAATTATCTTTACTGTTCTAAGAACAGATAAGCTGTTCTGACCTCAACAGGATCATCAGATAGATCGTCTTCACAGCTATTATACTGATTATTTTTTAATAGAAAATGCATTCACAATTCTGCATTAACATTGGGATTATGTTCAATATACAAACACCCTCAGAAGAGCCTTCAGAGTGAATAACTATCTTCCCATTTAATTATCTTTATATCATCAAATGTAATCTGGCAATGAGTTTATCTGCTCTGATCACCCTCTCAACATCAGTTATCACCCTCCTGTAGTAATGGACTGTTATTGACAGGGTACACTAGCGCCTCATCTAGAGCACTGATGCTTTGTGGGTATCAAGGTTTTGCATACTTTCCTGGGTTGCTTTCAAACTTGGTAAATGTTTGGCAATGATAACCGGATCATTTTTATTTTTCTGAAAACATCTATATGGTAATGCTTCAGTGAAGTGTGACTTATTTCTAAGCACCCATTCAATGACCTACTTGAGAAATCAATCCTCTCATAAACTATAAATCTATTTCTGTTATGAGAAGCATTTGCTATCTGGTAATGATCTAATATTTTCCATTTGTTGAATAGCCCTACTTTTGCATGTGACTCTTCTGATAAATACCTGGATTCCAATCAGTGTTACTGCTGGGATTGCTGCTATTGTGTTTCATTCCATGCATGTTATACTGGAACCCCGTGCTGTATTCTCACCCCAATGCCTTCTAGGCTTAGGCAACTTTACCAATCTCTTCCACAATAACTCCAGCATTTGTTTACACCTTCTGTTTGAATAACTCAGTCAACTGAGATTATTTTACAACACAGTTCTTCACTATGAGAATAACAGCAAATATAGGCTGGGCAAGATGGCATTGTGGCAGGAAAACAAACTTTGTATGGATACTGCAAGCTGTGTCAAGTGGGTGTGTCAGGACCTAATTATGCTTAGCATGTGGGTTTTTTGATCTGTAATGAAAACAGGATCTGCAGAATCAGATCTCTGTGAAGCACTGTTGTCATTTCATATGGCTCAGTCATTCAGTAAGTCTTTGAAATTACAAAGTAAAAGGAGGTGACGACTGAAAAGCAGATATGGGGAGGTGTTAGCCCATAGGTCACTTGATAAACTCACTATTTTGTAGCAACTTTTTGATGTTGGAGCTGTGTGAATTCATGTATCAATGACACAGAAGTGTTCAAGTGTCCTAGAAGTGTTTTCTCTAGATCTGGGACTAGCAAATCAGTAGCCCTTTATTTAATGTTTCAGTTGCATTTACTCTTTTTTTCTACCAGCTGAATTGATTGCTTTTGCTAAGTGCACAGAAATATCTCAAAATACTTCTTACTTCCTTTCCAAAATATAGATCAGGTTCTGGTTTGTGCTACCTCAGCTCACAGCAATCAGTTGGTATTTTTTCCCACTCCAGTTGTCTTCCTGTCCAGTGGGCTGCTGAAAGGAAAAGATTCAAGTTTTATGCTCAAATCTAGAGCCTCTTGAAGTGACTTTTTCCTGCTTTTCGTACCTGATGTTGATCTGCAAGCCCAGATGCATTTAGTGTGTATGAACTGGTTCATTGCTTAACCTGGGAGACCTTACAACTACTTCTATATACCAAAAATACAAGTTTTTTTTAAGTCCTTTGCCAGTTCAGGTGAGGTCTCTTCCTCCTGACCTCTTGGCGATGCTGTGGCCAGCAATGCTCTGTGCTGGCTGGTTCAAGTGCATCAAGGGCTGGTCCTGAATTGAAGTAAGTCAGTTCTTTGAAAGGGAAAAAACTTTGCAGCCTCATTGGTGCCAGATCAGAACAGAATAGCTGCTAGCAAACGACTGCTAACAAATCTCCTGCCCTTTCTGACCATCTTGTGAACCATTTGAGTTTGAGCTGAAAAAATGCCAGAGCTTGCACTTTGGTTTACCAGGAATAGCAAATCATAATGGGGCTCATTGTCTTTCACCTTGTCAGTAAAGTGATTTGAATTTACAAGAGTAAATAAAAAACCACAAGGCAGGTATGTTCAAGAACACAAAACTGTCATCTAGAATACGTGTGACATCGAAACATCAGAAGTACCTGTCCCCCTGCTCCTCCTGAGAGACAATTCAGACTTGATCACTCTTTCAGACCTTTGTGAAAACAACCATAAATACATGCATTTGGGTGACAATCATAAATATGGGAAATGTAATGCATACTTTGAAGTCTGTAGAGTTCAGTCCCTGGGAAAAAAAAAAAAAAAAAAAAAAAAAAAAGGAACATATAAAGAAATGTGGGCATAAGGGAAGGAATTTGTGCTGAACATGAGATCCCCAGCTTTGTAAATCTGTGACCATTTAAATCTTGGGGAATCACTGGAAGGGCTTCATTCTGCCTAACCGATCCATTCTCGTATTAGATGATCTCCGTAGCCCTTTGTGCCAATTGTGGCAAATTGCCAGAAAAAGGCAGACTTTAGCTTCTCCTCATTAAGGAAAACATCTGAGGAAAATTTCTGAGAACTTGGCTTTCAGCTGTATTTCTTCTGCATTTTCATGTTCTTAAGAGAGGATTTATATTGCCACCAAAGAATCTTCAGCACAAATATCTCCAGGCTTGAAAGCAAGAATGGAAAGCACTATTTACCGATAATTTGTAAAGTTTTGTGTGAATTTTAGAGCACTTTTTATTATTATTTTATGTATTAAGAATGTGCTCATCTGCCAGGAGAATCAGGGCTCATGTCTGAGCTGCCAACAGCAATAGACTGCGCATGTATCAGGAAGGGTTTGTCAACTGCTCCCTTCTTTTAATTTGCATGGTTAGTGCTGTGAGGTTTATGCAAGGCAGCTCTCAGGGGAGGGGACTGAAAGTTCTTTGAAGTCCTTTGTGGTGGCTGTCTAATCTGAAGAAGAGGATTACTTTCTTTCTGCCAGAAGCACATGACAGTTTGGTAATTAATGAGCATCATAAAGTTCTCTTTTTCTATTAGATACCCATTAGTAAACCTGGGATGGTTGTCATTTTGGACAAAACCATGCATATCCTCATTTTATCCTAACATCAAAGGGGATCTCCTACTGTCTGATGCTGAATGCTCTAATTGTGTTTGCATTCGGTGGAGTTGGTTGCACAATGCATCTGAAACAAGTCTTGGCATAAACTGTAGGTCCTGTGATTGGACACACAGCCTGAGCCTTCCCAGAGCTAACAGCTTAAATGAGTGGTGGGTTTCTCTATTATTTTAAACATACTGCTCTCTTCCTCTCCTGTCTGTCTGTTTATGCTATTTGTTTTCCTTTGAGAATACAGGAATTAACATACTTTCCACATCCATATCATGCTGAAAAAAAGAAAGCACTGTGTTGGGCTATATCCCTTTTGCTTTTTGATATAGTATTACAAAAAGTCTTTCTTTAGGATTTAAGAGCATTTCAGGTATTAAAGCTCTCTTGGGTTGTCTTTTTCACATTATTCTGAAAGTACAGAATGGTTTCCTGCTCTTTATATTTGGCTCTTTTATACTGAAACAGTTGAAAAGTCCTAGTCTGTGGACTTTTTCTTTTTGAGAAAATGTCACCCTTTCTTCCAAAGGGTCCCGTTTCTGAATGCAGTGTAGTTTCTTCAGCTGCATTTAATCTCCTTTAGAAATAAGAAGAATGGCTAAGCAGCCTTTTTATATATTCTGAATTTAAGAATGTATTTTTTGAGGGTCAGATGCTCATCCTATACTCAAAATCTATGCCGAACACAGGAAAAAAACTCAAGGATACACAGGTGCCTTTTCTATAAATGAGGTTGGACCATAAAACTCCACTCCAATGAAATGTGATGGTTTCAGAGGGACTGTACAGTTGTAAAGCCAAAAGAGGAACACACATAATTAAGATTCCTATCAGGTTTGGTTGTTTTTTGTTTTGTTTTGTATTTTTTCTGTGTTTTTTTTTTTCTTCTTACATTATTTCATCTTTTAATAGGATTATGTCTGTATTATTTGTACTATTTGAGGGGGACAGAATTCCTGGTCAGAGATAGTCTGGATGCTGCATGTTATGACTTTTAACTCAGTATTAGCAAATAAAGCATTACTAACTTTTACATCTCACATGGGGAAAAAGTCCTGGTGTTATAACAGTACAGCTGTAAGCATCTTCAGTATAAAAATATATAACATAAAGCCAACTGCCTTTAGCCAGCAAAAATGTTTAGCATAATCAGAAACATGCTAGAATATAAGGGTATAAGGGAACCTGGCAAAAATAAGATGTTCTTCCTTAGAAGAATAGAGATTAAAATGCTTCTGAAATGAAATTGTACACTACTCATTGAATCACTGGGTAGATGCATTTGTGTAAACAAAGTCAGATGAATCAGAATTGGAAAGTATTTTTCAGATGGTATCTGAAATCATAAAAATATAATACAATGATAATTATTATAATTGTTACATCTAGTTCTTGGATTTTCAATCATGATTTTCTGAGTCATCATTGCCTTTAGGAGATGAAAGAGATGAGTAATACCATTGAATGTACAAAACCACATGTAAATATAATTCCTGTATTGTCATGTTTCAAATTGGAACGAGTCAGAAAATTTATCGTGGAACAGCTTTTCATTACAAAATGACAATCTATATAAATGCTTCACTTTTGACAATACTCTATGAAAATATTGTAGCAGGACAGCTGAATAGAGTTGAAACAGAAGTTCTTATTATTCTTGGAACAGAACTTCTTGACCATGTGGAGTAGCTTTTTAGCCTATTGTTTAAAATTAAGAAGATAATCAGTGCTTTGTTGTAGAAAAAGCCTAAAAATCAGAAATACAAGTTTAAATCGAAAAAAACCATTAAAAATTTATGAAAATTTCAAGGTTTTTTTCCTCTCTTAGAATGATTTTAAAATATTTGTAGAATTTCCTACAAAGAAGTAGTCCTGCTTTCTGTACAGCTCTGATCACAGCTGCAAGCTCGGGACAAAAGGTGACTGGGAGCAGTCAGGATTGATTTATGAAGGGGAGAGATCATCCCTGCCAAACATGGTAGCCTTCCACAGTAAGAGGTGGATGTTGCAGTGGATATTATCTTGACTTCAGTAAGACTTTTGACAGTCTAACATAACATCCTTACTGACAAACTGATGAAGTAAGAGCAAGATGAGTGGACAGGGAGGTGGACTGGCAGCTGGCTCAGCTGCTGGGCTCAGAGTCCTGTGATCAGCAGGATGAATCCAGCTGGATGCCAGTCACCAGTGGTGTACCCGAGGAACAAATACAGGAGCCAGATACTGTCTGACATCTTCATTAATGATCAGGATGAGGCTGTGTTATCCTGTTTGACCTGATTTAATATTGCTACATTTAAACTCCTTATCTGTTTGCTAGGGTGCAATAATTTGGAGTATACATTTCAATTGTGTGAAGGATTGGCTATTAAAATATTAGTTTGTAGTAAGAGCAATATAGGAATTTTAAACAAAAGTTACATTATCCATCTCATTGGTTTGTGCTACAGAAAATAATGTGTGAACTATAGGATATTCAACCATAATCCAACAGCAGGGAAGAGCTAAAGTATATTAGTTTTCCATAGAGATTTATGCTGATTTGTAGAATTTTAAATCCAGTTTTATTAATGCCTTCCCACTCTCAGTAGGAAATACTCAGAGCATATGAGGAAACAGTTTTAAGACATATGATTTTATTCTAATAATGTGGATATTATTGTACAGCTACTCAGACATAAAGAGAATGAATTGCACCTCATGGGTCTCTTGAAATCAGTATGAAGTCTCCAGACCAGCTCAGTGGCTTAGCTGAACTTAGTACAGGAATTTTCTTCCTCTCCTCCATGGAGACAATACTTATTGAACTTCTTCAACGGGACTCCAAAGCTCGTGATCTACTTCAATTTTTGTGCTAGGTAGTTTTAGGATTGCTGTGCAGAATGCGGGTCTCTAATGGTGACCAAAAAGTAGGTGGCTGGGATAACGGATCTTGTTACTTCTACTCAGTCATCTTGTGGTCTCTAGCAAGTTGTTACTCAACAAGTTCTTGAAACTGAGATGGCTTCTATGGATTCAGAAACTCTCAGTGGATTTCCCTTATGTTGGTTTGTGCAATCTTTCCTTGAGCCCGGGTAAGCTAGAGGACTGGAGATGACATAGCTGTTATTTGATGTGTTTTGTCTGTGGGAGTTTGATGAGGATAGTTGGTGTGGTTGCTGGGCAGTGGCCTTCCTGTCTGCACAAGAGGGCTTATTAGAGCAGACCCTAAAATCAGAGCAGTAAAAAAGCTTTTATTGACACAGTTGTTTTCATGATATTGAAACTTTCAGTGGTGACATTATTACTCCTTGGAGAAAGAGAAAGCCCACCTTAACCCATGTAAGTTACACACCAACTGCTTTATGTACGATGACAAAGGTGTGATCTCTCAGGTGTTTGTATATGCTCACTTAAGCCCTGTTCAGATGAGTAGTAATTTGTTCCCTCTGTTCCTTGTATAGCGTGCAGGAGTATTTTTTTGTGTGTGTGTTTTAAAAAAAAAAAAAAAAAGTCAAAATAATTTCTCCCTTCAAGACCAGAGGGAAAAGGAACATTAAGTCTTTACACCCTGTACAGAGTGTGGAACATGTCTCATCCAACTTTAGCTGTCTAGAATGTCTTCATCTAGTCACCCAGTCTCCTCTTATAGCCAAGGGAAGGGAATAGCCACTATATCTTGACCTATTTTAAATGTCTATATTAAGATGGAACAAATCATGTCCTAATAGATACTTTTAGAAAATGATTCATCTCAACTTAATATAGACATATAAAATAGGTCACATGAACCATGTATTTCTCTCCATCGTCTGTAGAGGGAGATGAATTCTACCTAGTATGTTTTCAGGAATTTGTATTTTTAAAGTCTGAAAGATTCCCCGAAGACATCACAAGAAACTACCACAAGTGAGGGCAGGAGCATATGCAGGGTTTGTGGTTAGTGTGACAGAAGTCTTTCACCTTTCTGACCTGCTAACAGAGACAAAAGAGGAAGCCTGCAATGCTGCACCTTGCCTTTGCAGGATGCTGGCAGAAATGCTGCTTTGGTTAGACATGGTCTGGCACTAGTTCAAAGCCACCATGGCAAAATTACTGAATGCCAGGAGAAGAATTGGAGGCTTATTAGTTTTATGCAAATAACAGAATTCCTGTAGCTTCTGTCATGTATTTGAAAATATACAATGCGAAAGGACACAGAGTGTGGAGTGGAGCAGCAAAGTGGATCTCCATGGGTTATCTTCACTTCATTCAAACTAGTGCAGCCCATCAGAATGCAATGATTATGTCATTAATGCCATAAAAAATGCAGAAGTAGAGTGAAGAGTCCACATATACAGCAAACAAATTAGATCAATGTGCAGCATGCTGGGTAGTCTTGTAACACTGACAGTTATTAACAAAATAAATAAAAGTAAAATGTGGAAGAAAATCAGAGAAGTATAAATTAAATGTTCAAAGAGTTTACTTGGTCATCTTGTATCTGTTCATCTGCCAAGACTTCAGAAGTTTCCATGTAGGAGTAAAGAAGCTTTTGGGTTTAAGCTTATTTAAGGTAGTTTTTTCTTACAAAGTGCTTCCAATGGAAGCACAAGACTGGCTCAATACAGATAAGACACTAAATGAACAAAACAAAACTGCTTTACATGGCAAAGTTTAGTGAATACAGGTGAACAAGGACCATTTAGATCAAGCTGTTTGTGCTGTGCTTGTTGCACCAATACAGTTGCACTGTGCTTGTGACTTCTGTTCTCCCTGCAAGGCACTCAGTGTGCACAGGGCTCAGTCTGTCATCACCTGGGGTGTGTGTGGTGCTGGTGCTAACTTCTCCTGCATGCCTCCATCTTCCAAGGTCTATGTCTGAAATGAGGCTGTTACTAATTCAACAGCTGTGGTTATCTGCATAGAATGCTGAGTATCATGCCAGGGCTGTGCTTTGTGTGCCCTGGGATGAGGTTAACAGAGAAGCTGGAGTTAACAGTCTGGATCCTTTTTGTTTAAGTCTTGTGTAATTCATTACCAAGACTGCCTGTAGGCTACAGGCAGCCAGGGTCTGCTCTGTGTCCAGTGGAGCAGAAACATGCATCCTGAAATGGAGAATGGCTGTTGTCTTTGTCACCACTCCTCACTCTATCAGTTGCTCTATGCCTGTTGCATCACAGCCTTTCCATCAACACCATTCTTTAGTGTAAGCAGAGTATCTGTGGGGAAAAGCAGTAGGAACCAAAGATTCCACGTGTAAGCAACTTAAAAATAGACTCAAAGGTTTGTTTTTCCATATCTTAATGTTGAGAAGAATACATTCTTTTATAGCCAAGTCTGATTTAGGAGGACAAAATACTTGTGGCACCAGATTTGTACAGTGATGTAGTGGCCCAGGCTTATTTTTTAGAGTCAAGATTTCTTTCACAGTATGATGTGGTTATGAATGAGTTTGCCCAAACACTTTGGGACTGTTGTAAGTCATAAAGAGCTTAGAAGATAGTTTTACTGACATTTTTAATCCTTTCTGGATCTCTGTTAAGTAAAATACTTCTTGTACTTTCTTATTTGTAAGCACAACATGAACCCCAGTTATTGTAGCAACAGAGCTTCAACAAGCTTCATGCTTATTTTTAAAAACCAAGCAAAATGAACATAGAAGTGCTGTGCTGAACCGACATACATTGAATTAAAGCCTTTCACATTTTATAAAAGCTTTGCAAAGGGCATTATAGTGAAAAGGAGGCCGGGTGTCTGTCCAGCTCTGTAGTTTCAAATCTGCTGGTTCCAGAGATGGAACCTAAATACAAAACATAGATGCAGATCCTGATTCTTACATTCTCTTTTCAAAATTCACAGCTTTGTCAACATGTGACAGTATAAATAAGTGTATTAGACTTCACCAGGCTGCAGCTATAAATAATAGGACAGCGATCAAGCAACTTTTTTTCTCCTACCTCCACTCCTCACTATGCATTCACACTTTTTTGGCAAGTGACTTTACACAACCAGTGGGCTCTGTGTGTAAGCTCTGACTGGTCTTAGTCTGTTCTTATGCCAGTTGTTTTTCCAGATCCTTTTATTTAAAAGAAAAGCAACAAGTTTACAGAATGGTAAAAAAAAAAAAAAAGCTTCTTGTAGATTAAAAATTTTTAACAACATTGAGCAGACAGCAGTAGTGTGGAGGAGCTCAGCTGGCTTGTCTGACAGTAGCCATTTGCTTTAATGCAAGACACATTTCTTTTGTCCATGTGCAATGAGTATCCTCCAGAATGGATATGAAAAGTAATAAGGAATTACATGATTTCATGGTGACCCTCAGTGCCATGCTTTGAACAGACTTATGTTGTCAGCTGTCAGGAGTGGGGCTATCTTCAATCATCAAAGCATTTAGCAAAGTGTACAGTCTGCTGTTTACATTAGTGGCCAGTACTTTACTCTCCTGAATACAGTTTAACCATTCCACCAAGTCTGTGATGAGTATTCTTTTTATTTGGCAGCA
Organism: Calypte anna; assembly: GCF_003957555.1. Classification (NCBI taxonomy): domain Eukaryota; kingdom Metazoa; phylum Chordata; class Aves; order Apodiformes; family Trochilidae; genus Calypte; species Calypte anna. The sequence goes on along the minus strand of NC_044257.1, from coordinate 6,439,110 downwards.
GCAGCAGTCCTCACAAGAAAAGCCTTGGAACATTGTTTTTGGACACAAACATACACAAGTTATTAGAACACAAGATCAAAGGAGGTGTCCCACTGTCTTCCTTTCAATGCTCCCATTGTGTTTGTATCCTGAAGCTTGCTAGAGAGTTAGAACCAGAGAAGGGGGAGGAGGGGGGAACCTTTGTACAAAGGTACTTGTCACTGAGAGAAGCCCATAAAAGATGATGTGAGAAAAGACACCAGGTGGAATATAAACCACCCTTATTGTTAAGAAATGCAAATAAAAATCTTCTCCTATATTAAACTTCGTCATTTTTTAGCTGCTAAAGGAAAGGTTCTGATTACTGAAGTCATGGCACTACTTATTACTTTGCTTTTCTTTTTATGTGCAGCACACTGTACATGACATTGGCAAAAGTTATTTGTCCTCTCTGTGTATTTTTATAGTTGCTAGCAAATTTTATCTCAGCAAAATATCCACTGGAAAAAAATCTCAGAAATATCACACTTTAATATGTCTTAAGTTTTAAAAGGACAACCACAGTGTTTCATATTTGTAAATAAACTGCATGTTTGTTTTATTTGGGAAGGAACTGTGTTTTCTTTGGGGAAATTCTGACAGAAAAATTCCTGGTAATTCAGTATGATCTTTGAGTTCTTTCTATTGCATGTGTAGTGAGATTACCAGTAAATGGACTCTAGGTCCAGCATCCATTAATATCTACTGAAACAGCTGCTTCTAACTTGCTGGGGAAGCCTTGGTGCAGCTTCCTTGGCTACAGAGATACATGGAATAACAGGTTTGACACTTGTTTTAAGCCACCATCTATTTTTTCACTTTTGCCAATTTTTCTGAGCCGAAGTCTGCATTATTGAGTTGATTATGGAAAGTTCTTTGAGAGAAAAGATGCAGGACAAAGCAGGTGACAATTAAGAGTTCACAACAATGCAGCATTTTTAACAGAGAAGTCTATCAGCTCCTCCAACACTCAGGCTTCCACTGAAGGCAGTAGCTAACATGGACTTTTCAGAGTCACAAATGGCAGGAACAAAGATTAACCCAGCATGAGTACATCATCATTGTGGATTCTTCCATTTAAAGGATTTACCTGAATACAGTCCAAGGAGATGGGATAGTACCTGAAGAGTATTGCAATGGAGGCAGTACAAAGGACACCTGGCTGTCTCCTGGTGGTCGTTGTGGGAAGCAGTTTCTGCTGAATCAGCACTCATCCCCCTGAAGCATCACTCCTTAAACCCAACAGCTACATACATGATGGGTTTTCTCAGCTTTGAAGGGAGGTGAAAGAGAGGTTAGCTTGATGATGAAAACTCTGTCCACAGAGTCCGAACTGGCACTATGAAGGTTGCAAGGGTTTTCTTAGCCCATCATCACAGGCTCTCAGGAGAAGTATAGGGATAATCTTTACAAATGTCTGGAAAAATTTCTCATGGTACTTGAGCATGTGCAATATCTGGCATGCTTACAAATAAGGGCAGGTGATGTAATGAATGTGCTCATTTGTGATAGACATCTTTCTGCTGCACAGACACTGTTTGAACTTGCTGATCAGTCTGTCTTCCCCTCTAGGGTCAGGGCAGTTGCTGACATCCTGGAAAAAAACAAAGAAAACCTGTGAAGCAAGTAGGTTTGGAGTTGAAAGGATGCCACAATGCAGACTCATGCCAAAGCTTTGAGGCAATAAGCCAAGGATACAAAGTTGCTAAAACTAGAAGGTGCTGACATGCCAAATTGCAAAAATGCCTGAGGGGAAAATGCTGCAAAAAACCCTGCCAACACCATAGGTAACAAAGACCCAAAAGCTGAAACAGTGTCTTGTGACACGCATCCCATTTGTGTGTCTTGGAAATGAGCGATCAAAGCACCCATAGGGTCACCAAAACAGAATTTAAATGTTATTAAAAGGATCAGCCATACCTGCAAGACCAGGATTGTGACCCTAAATGCATCAGCAGGGTAGTAATTGAATCAATTGTTGGAGATGTATCATTGCTGTGAGCAATTCTTTGTTGATGGATTAAAAGGGATTTCATTGGAAGTAGTTGAAATGGAGGTTGAGTGGGTTTCGTGCCCCTCTTTGTGATTTTGAGATGGACAGGGTTAAAAATTCTGTGTTAGCTGGATCCTAGGGATCTTCAGAGCTTAGACATATTTAAGATTGTCCCTGACAATGGCGCTGACAGCAACAGGAGCATCTTTAGAAAGATGAATTCATATACAGTCTTTGTTTCATAGCTGAGGGAACTTCTTTAACACTGCAGTGAAATATACACAGCTTCTTTAGTGCAGAGAAGGAGCAACACAGTTTGCATCTTACTGCCTCTGTGTGCACAATTTTTTAAGAACTGCAGAATTACATGTTTTTCTCCACTTTAAAAAGCCCAGCTCAACCCTTACTTTTGCTGGAGGTGACCTAGCATGCCTTGCATGCCACTTCAGGTGGAAGAGAATAAGAGACCTTGGGAGTCCAATACCAGACTTCTTTCATCTTCAGCTGTATGGGAATGTGGCAGGGGAGGGGAAGAAAAGTACAGAAAGCATAAGAACTGGAAAACAGTAACCTACCACTACTTCTGTTACCCAGACAGGAAAATCTGTGTGATTCTTTCATCTATTGTATTTTCCCTCCTCCCTCTGCTCCTACATGTAGGAAAGAGCAGTGTGGCAGAGGGGTTGAATTGCTGTCATCCTGCCTTGGGCACCAAGCAGACTGACTCCATGGTGGATGTCAGTGGTTCTGGCATGTGGCTTGTGTTCTGGGCCTTCTCCACTGGCTGTGTGGACTTTCTGAGTCAGTCAGGAAGTCTCTGTAACAGGGAGGTGAATCCTAACAGCTCTTGGGGTTTGCTCCAATAGGCTATGTTTGTAGGTCCCTGTCTTATGCTATCTAGACCTGCCAGTCTGAAGCCAGGGACACCATGAGTGTGTAGTGTAGCTTTTCTACCCTGGCTTCTAAATAACTTTTCAGGACACTTGCTTTCATGTAGCCTTTTACTGTGTTTATTTATATTTAGGTACATTTTGAATCTAGATCTTTCCAATGCTGGTTTACTTTACCATTTGCTAGGCTAGCATTTATTTTTGCCCACTGTTTTGTAGCTAATGTGGAAATATAGAATCAAACCAGATGTGGGCTTGTCTGATATCATTCCATAGAAGTAATCCACTCCCTGTCAGGACATCAGAACAGCCTTCAGAGTTTAAAATACCATCAGAACAACACACAGAGTTCTTCTCAATCTAGCTGATGATACAACTGTTGCTATCGAGAGTATTGTCATTAATTTTCCTATGCTACTGAATAATGAGAATTTATTCCCAGAGTGTACTTACTCACTTGTTTCTTGGGCAAGATCAAGGTTCGAAAGGGTTTTCTGTCCTCTGGAAAAATAGAGTATAGTCAGAACTAATGAAAGAGCAATGAATAATACTCTATGTCATGGCTTTCAAAGTTAAAAAATTCCACTGGTGTCATTGGGTAGAATTAGAGACCCTTTAATCATCAGTACAGTTTTATGAATGGTGTACTTCACTCTGATTTTTTAGTAGACGTCACACTTAACACAGTTCTGGCTGCATGGAATGAAAAACAAAAGGCTTTGTGTGCCTCAAAGTCCCTGTAGTTTCGATGATCCTTATAATTTTATTGAGTTAAACCCTGAGGTCCCTGTTTACTTGATGTGCCATGCTAAATCCTACTGAAATCAAGTGGAATTTGTCTGTGCAACAACGTGCTCAAAGCTCCCAAGGTTTGGCCCTTTAAGAATAGCTAAAACTTTCTTCCAGGTGGAAAAAGAAATAGATGCAGCTGTGATTTCTGCCCAATGTAATGTAATCAGCTCGTATTTGTGTTACTCCTGTGCCTGAGCAGTGCAGTGATCAATCCCATTGTATGTAGTCAGTTACTGACACTTGGGATTCTTTTGGCAGATTTGCTCTCTTGTGAAAGTGTTGCTCTTGCAGGGTACGTCATTGACTGTAATGGAAAAGGGCTTGCTTTAAACTCTTAACAAATGTTGCGTGTGTGAAGGCTCCAGTGCACAGCAGTGACTGTTACTAATGCAAGTCTCTGCATCTCCCTGACTGTGACACAAGTGGACCTCCGTAATACACTGTGAAAGTGAGGGCTTCTTCCCCCAGTTGCTCATTCAGGCCTGCTTAACTCATGACATTCCCAAGGTATTAGAGTTTTGAATTTCTTTATATGTATCAGAGAGTTTTTACAAGTTTTCAGAGCCTAGGTGAGGCTCATGCCCCAAGGAATCTGATTCATCTATATCACTTTCATCCCCTCTTTCTGCTCCCCCCAGAAAGAGGAAATCTTCAAAGGAACAAATATGTCGCTTTAAATACGCAACATAAAAAATGGGCCAAATAAATTATTAAAATGCATTAAAAAAAAAGATTCAAAAAAGATGCATGTTATTAGCTATTTGACAAGCAATTGATGTTGTTGTAATGGCTGCATTTCACAACACAAGTGTTTTCTTTGCTAGACAGATAAATAGTTGAAATAATGTGAGAAATTACTTTGCAATCATCCAAAGAACAATTTGGCTTTAAATTGTTCATTTAATGGCTTTCCACGGGCTGTGCTGCACAGTTGTTTCATACCAGACCTTCACCACATCCATGTGCTTTGGAATTCCTTCTAAAAATGAGCTCCGTGCCTGAACCTCCTCTCCCTGTCCCAATTCCCTGCAGAAGTGTTACTACATATGCTTTGAATTTTTTTTTTCAGATGAGCTCCCAAGTCTGACTTCTTCCTCCCTGTGCTTGAAACAAATGGATTTAAAAGCACAGATGTGGCCTTGAAGTTGTTGGACCAGACCCATCTGGGTCAATCCCTACATAGTTTGACTAGTAGTTTCTTGACTCAAATTCTCAGAAGCCTTCTTTTTTTTTTTTTGTTCTAAATCTACTACGCACTCGCTTTTATCTCTCCTGGTTGAACTACAAGAATCTCAAGGGAAATGTGATTTTCATAAACAGAAAAATAATGACCAGCCAGAGGAAGGAAACAAATTTTTAATGACTGTGAGAACTGTCTTTAGGAAACAGCAAGTTTCCTTGTAGCTTATTCTATATGTAAAACAAAACAAAACCAACCAAAAACCATTCATAGAATGGAGAAGGGGAGATTCTTTGTGTCTCATTTACTCCATTAATAATAATAATAATTCAAGAAAAAGCTGATAGTCGTTTTTCTCCTGCTGCCAACATTTTGAATCACTGAGAAAGGGTTCCGGATCTGACCCTGAAAACTGTTATGACATTACCAGTGACTTCAGTAGGATCTCTCTTGCACGGAGATGCCTTTGAAAAGCAGGACTAAGTCAATAGAACAACTGCTTTTCCAGACATGCTGCCTTCCTTCGCAACAGGACACTGCTAAGCAGGGACACGAGGGGTTTAGGACCGCTCCATCACCGCATCCCGGGGTGGTGGGAGGCAGTCTGGCAACATCACAAAAGGCGCGCAGCGTGTTCAGTGTCCGGATCCCTGAGGGGGTGGCCGAGAGGCACACACAGAGTGGCGGACAGGAGGGAGACCCACCGGCCCCGCGGAGGAGCTGCTTTTCCGCCAGTGGCGGGGCAAGGCCACCGCGGGCGCTCAGGGCGGCGCTGCCCAGTCGGGCGGCCCCCGTCGCCCCGACCCGGACCGGGCTGGGGCCGGCGGTGGCAGCAGCCCGGGCCCGGAGCCGGCGGCAGAAGCGTGGGGCGGAGCGGTCCGGCTCCGCGGGCGCGGTCGCCGCGGGCGGGCAGAGCGGCGCATTGTCTGCCGGCGCCCCGGGGCTGCGCGGGGAGCGGAGCGGGGGCGGCCCCGCCGCCCGTGCCTGGCTGGAAGTGAAACGCGCTCCGGCTGCTCCTTTTTATTTTTTGTTTCTTTCTTCCCTTCCCTTCCCTTTTTTTTTTTTTTTTTTTTTTTTTTTTTTTTTTTTTTTGGAGCCTCCAAAAGGCTTACTCTCTCCTTTCATCTGCCGCCGCGGCCCAATGGGAAGGCGGAGGCTGCCTGCAAGTGGTCTAATCTCAATGAGGTGTCAATCATGTTCCCCGGTGGGTGAAGTAAGGTCTTTTGTAACCGCCTCTGTCTTTGGGAAAGAGAGGAGAGAGGAGGAAGACTGGAGCGGAGAGGGGGACGCCGGACCGTACTGCAGGAGAGGAACCGAGGTTTGATCTCGCTCGTGCGTTTTCAGGGAGAAGCGGAGTACATGGATTTCTAAACACGCTGGGATTTTATATAGCTACAAAAATAACAACAAGCGAACCTGACCCTACTGAGAACAGTCAAATGAATCGTAATTACAGATCAATGCGGAGAGATGGGGAAACTTCACTCGAAACATGGTTAGTTCCTTTCACTTGCTACTTCCTTGGCCCCTTCCCCTTATTCGCATTTTACTCGGGTTGCTGTGATTTTATACTGTTGTCTAATGATCTTCCTTTATTATTTCCCCCCCACACGCTTCTTCGGATCTGCCTAGCTGCCGTTTGTAAACCCAGAGAAAGTCCAGAAGGTACGGTCGGTTTCTTAATGTTAGTAACTTTGATTGCCTTCCCCCCTCTCCGGGTGCCTGCCCCGTCCCCCTGCCCTCTTCCCCTCAACTTTCCGCCGCGGTTTGGGCTCTGCCCACCCCTGTCCCTGCTGTCCGCGGGGGTGGCCGCGGGGGCTCTGCAGGCGGCTCAGCGGCGGCATTGTCTCTTCTTTTCTAGGTGATAGTTTTGCGGTGAACGCCTCTCTGGCTCGCAGAGGGCTGGAGGACTGGATGGTGAAGCAGAAATACTCCGGAGGCAGCAGCAGCGGAGGCAGCAGCTCGGGACTCCAGCAGGGCTGCCAGCACCGGGCTGTGTGCAGGCTCTCCAGCGCCAGGGTATGTCAGCTCCCTCGCTGCCCCCACCCCTCGCCCCTGCTGTTGGAAATAGAAAAAAAACCAAAACAACAAAAGCTCTTTCTACATCCCTCTCTCCCTCCCAAGGGTTGGTTGTGCAAAGGAAGGGTTTTCTTTGCCCGATTGCTGCTCCAAGGGGCTGCCCCGTGGGTGGTTTCGTTGAGTCCTTTGATTAAGTTGAGAGCTTCAGGGCGAAGTTAGTGCTGGTACAAAAGCCAGAGGAGTAAGGAGACCTGGCCGCTGGTGTCTGGGCAGTAGGATTAGAACAAAACCCTTCACCAACAGGAACAAACTGAGAATCTCCTGAAAAACCCCAGCGCCCTGCCAGTGTGCGCATCTTGTGAACCCTGATTGGAGCACAAGTTCGTGACATTTTGGCAGAAGAATTCAGGAAAGGAGAAGTCCCCTAAGAGTGTACTCTTATTTGTTTGCTCTTTGCTAATAATGCGTGGCTGACTTTCTCCATAAGAGTTACTGCACATGTCACTTGTCCCGCTTGTTACCACACTGGTTTCTTTACACCCTTTCTCTTCCAGTCCTCCCGTATAAATCTGGGCTGGGGGAAATGTCTGTTATGGTTGGTTTTTGTTTTTGGTTTTGGTTTTTTTTGGGATGGGGGGGTTGTTTTGTGTTTTTAATATCTCTTTAAATAAAGGCTGACAGGAGGTAAACAAACTTAACAATTCTTATATATGGTGCTCATAGTGTTTCAGAGTATGATCCAGAGCTTATTGACGTTTACTGAAAGACTCCTATTGACTTCTGTGAGCTTTGGATCAAGCCCTGAAAGCTGCATCAGTGGAAAAGTAACCTGAGAGATGGTGAGATTGGAATCTGTGTTTCCCAGCAAGGAATGTGGCTCGGAAAGCACAAGCAGAGCAGGGTCACCAAAGCTCCTGTGGGCTCTTTGCTTTTTTTAGCCACCAGTTACATTGTCAGAAGCCTGGACTTCTCCTGTCTCAGGAGAAATAAAATCACTAGTGGATTTTAGGTGGGGTGTTGAAGCCTGTAGCAGATGTGTAAAATGAAGAAGCCAATTATGACCTTTTAGGTTTCACCAGTATTGTATTTAGAGGAAGAGTAATTGTTTGGGAGTCAGTAGAAGTAAGATGAAGGTGGTAAGATACTGATCTAGGAGTTTGTAATCAATTGATAAAGTCATGTTCATCTTGCAGGTGTGTGATTGGTTGCTGTGATTGTTATTGTGCTTTACTTGAAGACAATGTGACTAAAAGAAGTTCTCATTAACAGTGGTACTTACATGCATGATACAGACACAAAGAGTAAATCCACGAACTTTTAATTATTTTTAATTATTGGCGTTTTTGTGAGTCAGGCTTTTTGGATATATTCTACCTTTCACACACATGCTTTCCAGGAAGGAAGCTCAACTCACCCCACTAAAGATGGTTTTAAAATACAAGAGTTAAAACTCAAAATCTGACTTCACTTGTGTGAAATGTTTTTTCTCCCACAAAGTTTGCTTTCTGAAAAGAAAAAAAAAAATCTTTTGTCAAAGGTACTTTGCTATGCACAAAACTCTTCCAGTCCCATGAGGTCTTCTCAGCTGGAGTGACAGTAGAACAGCATTTCTCTTCTTATTCAAGGTGTCCTCCTCATAATAGCTCAGCAATTTGCAAACTATTACCTAAAAATTAGTCTATAATTTATTACATTATAAAACTGTGAATAGGTTTAAGTACATTTAAAAGCACTACTCCCATGAGGCTTTTTACTGTCATCCTGATAGAACTCTGACTGTTTGAAGATCTTTGCAATTTATTGACTAATATTGGGTAGTATCTGTATGCATAAATAGTTTGCCAATTGATTTAGTTTAATTGTCATCTTGTCACAGGCACACTGTGACAACTACATTAAAGTTCCTTTAAAATAAGAACTTTTGGTATCATGGAAATTTTGGCATTTCTAATCCTACATTGGAACCAGATGTGCCATATGTACAGTCTTTTTGACAAGGCTTGGGAGTCACAGCTATTGACTCTGAGATTTCATGACTGGTTGACTTCTGAGATTTCTTTGTTCTCCTCTATGCTATATCAAAATACAAAGTGATTTGTAGCCTAACCTGCTGGCAATTCATTCACCTCAAGATGTAGAAATAGTTGTCACTTCGACTGGTGGTCAGTTACATGGTATGGTGTTGTGGGACAGCTGTGTATTCCCCAATAATGTTGCACTTCAGTCAGCCAAGGGCTCTTGGTTCTCCTTACTACAGCATTCCTACTGAAACATTCAATTAATTTACAAGGCTCTTTGGAATGGTAGTTTTATTGTGTCACAGCTGAAACTTTGGCTTGTCATTAAAACATGTATTTTTTCCTGAAATAGGTTCTAATTGCTGCATTTGTGACTTATGGCAGAAAGAGTTAGATCAAACACTGATGAAAATATTTGCATTCAGAGAAGCATCCAGTTGAGTTTAAAAAAAAAAAAAGTTTCTAGAAATAATCTTCCTCCTAGGAATCCTTAACCAGAGTTTTGCTAATGGTGGTTTCATTAGTATGCAAGGCCTCTTTGGTGAAATCCAGAGTACTTCCAAAGGCCTGTGCATGGGAGAGGGGGAGCTCTCAGTTGTTTCCAACTCTGCAACTTCAAAGATGTGGATCATTTTGATTAGAAATTGAATGCAGGAGTGAAATTTGACTTACATTGCTCTCTGTAAGCCAAAAAATTCTGTGTTGGTTGTAGTTGGAAGGCTGTTTTCATCAAGAATAGAGATGCTGAATTGTTATGCTAAAGCTAGTCATCCAGGGCAGATGGCACTGAAGTCCAGGGGAATTAGTGGAGCATTTTACAAGATAAATGACTAATACAGTAAAGCAATAAAATTCCATTTATGTTCCTCTGTAGAAAAATTGAACTTGCAGTAGTTGTGGAGATGAGTTCTTTAAGTCAGTTCACTCAGGAGGTGTTGGGAACAAGTGGGATTCAAGACCTTTTCTGTTCCTGAAGTTTTGAGTTTCTTGGCTAGAGCAGTGTTCCTCAGCTGTTGTCACCCATGCCATGTCCCATCCATCCATGTCTCTGTCCCCAATTCACTGGAAGAACAACAATTAGTGTCCAGCTATTGCAGATGCATCAGTCACCTGAGAAGGATCTCACAGTAAATTGTTGGGTGAAAGCATGATCCAGGGGAAGGGAAATGTCTCAAATACACACCTCTAGTCTGTATACAGCTTTCTGCTCTGGGCTAAGAGCTCTGGTCTCATTAAACCATTGCCACCTGCCCAGCAGGGGCTGCTCTGCTCTAAGTGTTTTAATTACTGTTGGGCAGGGCTGCAGCCTTCTACAGGACTTAGAATTAAAGAAAAAAGGAATTTTGTTGTGTCCACGAAAAACATGGGGTCCAGATTCATCTTCTAGTTTCAAAGCTAATTGAAACCACTGGGCCTGTAAATCTGTTAAAGCAAGTGAATACACTTCTTTTGCTGCTTTATGAATGAGTTAACTTGTGCCCAGAAAGGTTTTCTGACACTGGATTACCCTGTAAAATTCTTAAGTTTAAATTTGTTCAACATATTTACTTTTACAAACTATTTTTGGAGATCAACATTGTTTGCAAATATTCATGTATGTATTTAACTGAGTAGTTCTGTGCTAGAGGGGAAAACATTAAATATGACATTTGCTTAGTTCAATTTACTTTTATCTTCAAAGCCATAAGAAATTTGACTGGTTTCTTGCATGTCTCATTGAGATCTCTGCTTGGGATTGGAAAAAAAAAAATCTCATCTTTTTAATTAAATTTCAAACCAGCTCACAGTGAGCCAAGTTGTAAGTAATCATTTTAGGTAATAGAAAAGACTTTAGCTTACCACTTCTGCTGGGCTCTGGTGCTTGTGATCCTCAAGTTCAACTCTAATTGCTATTAATTGGAGTTGAGTATCTGGTCTGGGAATAATACAGTATGAAATGCTGAGGCACATCACTGCTCCAGAGGTAGGGCTTGTTCTCCATTTGTTCTGTGCCTGTGACTGCCAGTGACATTAATGGGCATTCCTAGCATGGCTGAGAGGAGACTACACCACTTTAAACTTCACTGCTTCACTACCATGATCTTTCTTAAATTGTAAAAAACAGCAACTGCCCTTCCCAGTCCCCCACTGTTAAAAAGCACGGCGTGTGCATATAAATCTATGTAGCCTTACAGAAGATGCAGTCAGTTAGGCCATTCATGCAGAATGAAAATAAAAAACAGAAAAGAGATGTTTTAGTGGCCTGCCTATACTATGGCTAAAAGGCTGTTGAAGTGGAAGATTTAATTGTAGCACTAGTTTGGGTCATCTCATGGATAGAATGACGTTTGAAAGACTGCCACCTTATTGATATGGTGACAAAAGCAATTAAAATTTCTTTGGGTGCCATCATGTGTGACTGTTTGAAGCAATCTTTCAAACAGAAATATTTTCAAGTACCTTAATGTTGGTTTTGAAGAGGTGATTATTTCTATTGACTCTGAGGATTAAAAGAAACAGCAGACTGGATACTACAGTACTAGATATTGGTATGACTAAAAAATATTTTGATATACAAAATAACAGGGTTGGGCATTTAAGATAAAATTGCCAAACTTTATACTGAAAGACAAGCAGAATATTATTTAGTGTTGAAATTTGGTGCCAGCAAACCAAGATAATTTAATTAGTGGTGCACATTGTATATTTTGACAGCTTTGGTTTGGAAAAATTATAATATGAATATTAATGATCAAAGAGTCTCTGAAAGTATTAGTGCCATGGTGATGAGATTAGTGAATTGGCCAATACTGTAGCAGAAAGCTAGATTCCAAGGGAATTATCCTTGAATGATACCAGTTGGTGCAATTAAAAGCCACAATTCAGTTGCCATATGGAAAGTGTTAGGCATCCTTACATGGTTTCAAAGCTATGTGCCGGAGGTTAAATTGACATATGAAGAAAAGCATAAATTAAATATTTTGTGTTATGAAATTAAAAGTTGACTTTGCTTGAGCCATATGGAGGACGTGGATGGAAGGCAGTCTGTATTTCATCAGGGTTTGTTTTATAGGTGTTTCAGATTTAATGTGGTGCACTTTTAATTTGGCATGTTGATTGGAAAGTTGAATGGCTCATGAAGTTTCTGCAAACAATCTCGTAAAGTTACTTTTTTGATCTCTAACAACCCTCTTTCTCCCACCCCCTCTAGAGTGGAGTTACTTAGGTTGATGTTTGTAAGAAGCATATTCTGTGTAGTAGCTGGGTGAAATCTAAATGGTGCAAGCTATGTTTCTCTTGGCTTCGTGAAGCCTTCATTTTTCTGAATGAGGAGCCCTTGCTTATGGAGTATATTTTTTTCTGTAAATTAGGATGAAAAGTAACAATACTAAGTTATATTCTTTAATGACTTAAATGTAAATAATGTAGTCCAGACTTTACACTAAAACTTTGGTTATAACAAAAATAGGAAATTTGTAGCACATGGTTGCCGACAAATGGGAATGTTCTTTACAGCAGCAGTCATTAACAGAGAGGTTTTCTGTAGATTTTGTGAGATTTGTAATAAGACCCAGGAGGAGCTTGGCAAGTGGCTATTTGCAGGCCCCCTTCAGATGAAGATCTTAGTTGACTTTTATGGTTTCTTTTGAAATGGGTTATGAACAGAGGAATGAAAAGTCTCCTGAGTTTTGAAACTTTGTAAGAATTAGTTTTTCCAAAGCTGGAGAAATAATTCTTTGGTGATGATATTTAAATCAAAATGGAACATTGTTCCCTGTGCTGCAGATGTTGGCCTTTATAGAAATTCTTATGGATGGGTTTTGCTTCGTGAATGTCAGCATCAAAACCTGTTTGGAAAGTAAATGGAAGATGCTGAAACAGACAAAATACTTTTAAGTATTTTTTTGCAACTAAACCACTTTTCTACTGGTTACTCTGAGTACTTGGGAACTTTCAGACTATGTGATATATGTGACATGTATAGAGATATTTTAATGGAAAATGAGGTATAGTTTTAGTTCAAAGAATTAATGTGAAGAAATGGACAAATGGTCTTTCTCTGTGAATTTCTTTAGTCATATCTGCCAACACTGGCAGCAAAACGAAGCTTGTATGGACTTCTAGAGAGTAACTACAGCTATGGGAGACTGAGCTGGACTGTGTTTCACTCAAGAATTATTAACTAAGTTCCAAATGCAAAGTCTTCTTTGTGTCTGATTTCTGAGCCAGAGAAGTGTGTTTGTGTTGGAATATCTTATGACATTTGTCTTGCAGTGGTGGAACACCAGTGGTGGTAACTGTGGTGAAAGGGCTGTGCTGGCGCAGATACTTTTACTACTGTGTAATCTAAGAAAGAGGGGAAATTACTTGTATAGTTCAGCTATTGCCATCCTGGTCTCTCTGCAAGGGGTACAGCCTTTGTGCTGTGCATTTGCTTTTTTGTAAACTTCTGGATTTATTGTCATCAGAGCAACATGGCATGCTGTCAGGTATTTAATAAGGACCAGCCCTCACCTTGTCACAGGAGTTGGCATTCAAACAGGCTTGTGTCTGCAAGTAAGGAATCATCCAGATTCTTTAATACCTGTATGTATTTGTCTCACATGGCCTCACATATTATGTGCCTGTCATATGTGGGAAATACTTCTGTTTTAGTCATACAGAATCTAATTGAGGAAGTGGATTATGCAGTCTCTTGTTGGGAGGTCCTGTAACAGCTGTGAAATTGAGTACCACTGGCTTTGTTTGTGTGATGTGGCCTCTTGTATGTTATGGAGCATTGAAGGATCCTGTTGTTTTAGTCTATAAAATTTTTGGTGGAGTACATCCTTTTTGTGCCTCAGAAGACCAGACTGTGGCCACAGGAGCACGAAATGCCATCAATGAATGAGAAGCTCCTCAATGGCCAAGAAGAGCCCTGTAAAAATACACCTAAGAGATCCCAGCACACTAACCCCTTGGCAAGGATGAGTAAAGACCTTCTGGTTCCCTGGCTGGAACCAGGTCCCTGCCAAACACGAGAAGTTTTTCCTTAAATCTGAAACTGCCGTTAGTAAAACTTAACACTTGTTTGCAAGACCAAGGCAAGTAGTTTTCTTGCTTTTTGTCAAAGCTCCATGTTTGACAATTTTCTCCAATAACCCTTCTTGATCTGAAAATTCAGCGTAACTCTGAAGTCATTGAGCTTACTGTGATGTCTTGTTTATTCCTTGAAAAATGCCATCTACCAGTCTTGCTTTCAGTTGTAACAGATTTGGATTTAAATGCAGGCACTGGTCCCTTATAATTTGCAGTGTGAATCCCTTGAGAATTTGAGATTCTCCCTTAAAATGTGACAGGAGATCAGTTCTGTTTTGAGCAAAATTTGCAGCAGAGAACTTTTAAAGTGCCTGGAATTTTCAGCCATGTATCCTTGGGCTTCAAATGAACAGATGCAGGCAGTGTCTGTTGCTTTAGCTTAGAGTTGGATTGGCATGTGGTCACAACAGTCTATGCACTGTCCATCAAAAAATACTTTATGTTTTGTGATTAGGGTAGAATTTAATGCATTTTGGGGCATTACTGTGGCAGCTTTAAAGGGATTAAGTATATTGTGGTTCCTGTTAAAGTATAACATTGTGATTCAAGATCTGTGAAAGAAAATCATGCATGGGTGTTTGATCTTGGGGTGCAGCCACACATGCTGTGAGGCATAAAATAAGGGGATAGACTCAGTAGGGAAGTGACAGAACAAAGTACTGTCTTGCAGGAGAAATGGGATTTGGGAGCAGTCTCAGATCTTTTGATCCATACTCCGTGAATGATAAGTGGTATGGAGGTGACAGATTTGTCTTGGGGGAGGAAGGAGAAGGGTGGGTAGTGTGGTGCATAGCCCTCTGAGGTAGTTTGCTGCCTGATTCCTCAGAGGTTTGATAGCGATAGGTAAGGACTAAGCTGTTTCTTGTTGTCCTCTTTAAAATCTTTTATAATTCCAGGATGGTTAGTTCCAAGAGAGATAGGTAAAGAAGATAACAGCTGTAAAGCTAAGCCTTAAGTGTTAAATGCATATAAAGAACAAATGCTTTTTGGGGAGAGTGGGAATTTTCTCTTGAGCAGAGATTGCCCCAGTGCTGAGCTCCCAGAGTAACAAGCAGTCTCTGTATTGCATAAGATGGTGTGGTTAAGCCTGTATCAGTGTTCCTGTAATAAACTACTCTTTTTTGGAACAATAAATAAGAATTTTGCTTGTGAACTTTCCAAGTCTCTCTCTGCTCACATAGGGTACGTGTGTATAAACTACAGACGCTCATTCCCGTATAAAGAGAGAACATCAGAGTCTAGCAAACAGAGTATCTGTCATTCCAGCTGAGCAAAGGTCTAAGGCAATAACCCAAAATATCCTGGAAGAAATTCTAAAAAGCATTGAAGAAATCAATCGTCTGATCCTAGAGGAAGGTCTTTGATGTTACCCTGGTAAGTTTATACTGGGAGCCTGCCTATTTCTTTATGGTCAGCCCTAGACTTTCTATATGAAAAGTGGATCAAATGATTTCATATGCTTCTGCTTTAAAAAAAAGATGGTTGATAGTTTTCTGAAGTGTACACACTGTTAAAATGTAGATTGTGGCTTTTAGCCCAAGCCCAGGTGGGGAGGAAAGGCTTTTCAAAACAAGTACTTACAGAAAAATAAATAATACTCTGATATTTTCCCATGGAAAAAGTGTGCCTCGTTTAGCCATCCTGAATATTAAATTTTATTTTGAGGCTAAACTTCATAGGTTATCTCAGTTAAAGCCATTTTATTTATGCAAAGCTTATGTGCAAGGTCTTGTTCCTGATGTGGATAAGTATGTAAAAGGAATTTTTCAGAATACCATAAATAAATTATCTCTAAAGGTATATTTTTAACTAACTCAGTGCAGCTAGGTAGCTCTGTTTTTATCATCTTGAAAAATTCCTGAGTATTTCTCTGATATGTTTTGATGAAAAAGCCCTCCTGTAAAAGTGGGGAACTTCTCACTACTTTATAGTGGCTTTGTATTGGATTCTGTGCTGCATCAGTGGAAGATGTGCAAGAGGTACAAGTGGTGAGACCAATAGACTTTTTATCTAGCAGCTACATTGCTGGTGGAATGGCAATGTGTTTTCCCTGGCACATGCATCTGATGATCTGATCATTTTATGACAGGTCCACAAAGGTTTTTCTCAGTTGTGCTGCCACTTAAATTCACATTTGTAATTAGCAAGGTAATTTTGCAGACAGGTTTAAAAAGCATGTTTTGAGAGAGGCTATTCCCACAGCACAGTTTAATACACATTAAAATACTACATTTTTATAATTTTTATTGTATCTAATTATGTTGATTTGTTAAAGTCTTCCAGCACTGTCTTCCCCCCCCCCCCTCCTTCTACTGTCAGGCTGTCTTTAACTTTTTATTTATGACCAATAGGAAGCATACAAAATCTTTAGCTCTGTACTAATGCATAGTATACAAAAGTAAATGAGATCTCTTCCTGCCTAAGCTATTGTACAGGGCTTTTCTTTGAAAGGCAGTCACTCTTGGATGTGTTACACATCGTGATCATATGTAACAACAACAACAAAAAAAACCCAAACCAAAACACCAGCGTTTGGAAAGGAAGTATTCTATTCATTGGTGCCAAATAGACTCCATTGGCATTTGGTCATCAACCTTATCATGGCGCTCTTTTACAGATTTTACAATGCCATTTAGAAAAAAAAAGTATGAAATCAATTCCTGTGAGCAGTGTGTGATGAAAGTCAAAAGACACGTTGAGGTAGCTCTGTGTCCTTGGACATCTGCTCTTATCCAAGAGGGACTAAGTAGATGACAGCATGCAGGTGTTGCCCATGCTTAATCAGCAAACATACATCTGCTATTTAAACACAGAACAAACCCCAACTAGAACAGTTTACCCTTAATCTATGTACAACTCTGATTTTCCACATTTTGGAAACACAGCAACAAAAGACAGTGCAGTGGGAAGCCCCCTGGATTTGCCCATTAATGAATAACAGACAATGGGTATTGTCCTGTGGGAGTACCCAAAAGACTCTGAGGTCCTTTATTAGCTCTGCAACAGTAATCTGACCCCTCCTCATGGGTGTGTCTGGTGGCAACACCGACAGAACTGGTCTTAAAATATGAGAATTTCCCCACCACTGGGAAAAAGTTTTTCAAATACAGAATGGGATGGTTATGGTTAGACAAGAAAAATGCTAATTTCATGCCTTTAGGGGTGTGTTCTAAAGGACAGAGTCCTGGCCTGCTGTACTATCAGGAGTGTTTCCTAGTGCCAGCAGGAGCCCTGCCCAAAGACGAGGTGAAGCTCCCTTCTTCCACACTCTCAATTAACATGGGATGTATTAAAAATCTGCACTTAGTGTGTTTTGCTTACAATATCCACTGATACTAGGAATGGGTAACCAGTTCTGGCTTCAGTTAGAAACAGGCACAGAGTCTCTTTTCTGAGAGGTAGGTCAGTCTTAGAGACATGCCTGATCAAGGGGCTGCATTTGGCTTTACATTGTGTTGGCACAATTTATTGATGTCAGCGGGCCGGGTGCTAATAACTGATGGCAGAACCGGGCAGAGGGAAGTAGTAACTTGGCTGAAACAGCATCTTCAGATGTTCAGTCTGAAAATTGAGGGGGGAGGAAAGTGTGTGTTACCAGGACTTAGCAGCCCACAGCCAAGAATCTGTCTCCTCATGATAGTGGTAACAAACAGTGAGTATTTTGCCATAGCTGGCTGCATGCTGGCTGATGCTCTAAGGCTGTAAGATGCTGGTTTGCTGTGGCTCTTCCTGCAGACCGGTGCCTTCCTGCCCAGGCACAGCACCCAAGTTTGTCCTAGAGCAGGTGTTACCCTGACTTCACAAGCTCGTTGGGACTGTCTGCTTGTGTGTACAGAGGGTGAAGTGGTGCAGGCTTTGCCAGGCGCTCCTTTTGACTCGGTGCTATTGATCGGAGTTGAGGATCTAAAGGGTTACGTTGTTGCAGTTCCACAGGCGCCAATCCACTGGCACACCGCAGGTGATCTCCAGTGAATGTTGTTTAAAGCGCCTGTCCCACGGTTTCACAAATGTGCTCTGACCAGAGGATGTTTTTCTAACTTCAAAAGGCTTCTCAGGCTGGCTCGGTGCCTCACAGACTGAGTCCACAATTCCTCTTTGCTCGTGATGTGTTCTAACCATGTGTGATTTTTTTTTTTTTTCTTTTTGTATGTAATGTTTTCTTAAAGTGGCATTGACCTGTGTTGAAGTGAAACTTGCTCTTAAGCTTGTAAACACAAACTTGTCCTGTGGGCAGATTTCATCTTAACCTCATGGTTTGTTTGGTGGTTTTTGTTTTTTTTTTTTAAGAGCAAGAATAGACATCAAAAGAAGGAGTAATTTATAGGTTAAAATAATAATAAAAAATAAACTAGTAGCAGCCATTTGAGTTGCCCCATCTGGAGGCTTTTCCTTGAATATGAAGGTGTGGGTCCTTTGCTGGCTGTAAGGAGAAGAGCATATTTCCACCTTGACAGTGCTACTGTTACAGGTTACTTTGTCTTGACCTTATCAGCACTATATTAAAATTAACTTTTAGGATTATGTTTGTATGCATTTAAATACTAAAGGTTTCTTTGTCTTCTCTAGTACTTTTAAATACAGCTTTCTGAAGAAGATTATTTTCAGGTTAATGCAAAATACAGTTTTTTAATGCTGAGTATTAGGAATGACTGAGTCTTTGTGAGCCAAATTCTTTTACTGTTAAAGCCCATTAGTTCTCCATTACCTCTGCTGAGAGCAGAATTAGGCCCTGATATATCTCCTGAAGTGCACTAAGCTGTGTTAGCTGTGGCTGTGAATCTGGGAACATCTTGTTTCACTAATTTGCACTGGTGGGTGCTGGTTTTTGCAATGTTTTTGCATTCATTAAGGCTAGGAAAGGTGGTCTACTGTGTGGGTTTAAAGTCATCATTTTTATTTTACTGTTATTACCATTATGGCTCTTTTTCAGTATTTAAAAAAATCTAAACAAACCCTTTCTTCTGAGAAAATAATACCTTTCAAGCCAGACCACAATACTTTGTTTGCTGAGTGACTGAAAAGGATCATCTGCTGTGGGAATAACACATCATACTGCGAATGGCATGCCATGAGTGATACATCTCAGCTGTGCAATGAAGTTTCTCTTCTCATGAGTAACAACACTGCAATCTAGCACTTAATAATTAATCCAGCTTGCAGTGCAGCTTGATCACTAGCTCCTCATCCAGAAGAGATCCTGGAGAAGTTAGTGATCTCTAGGACTGAAGCCCTAGCAGCAAGCAACCTGTGCTACTCTGCCATCTCATGAACAGAAACCATCCCACCACATTTATTTTGGCCAGTTTTAAAGCAGGTGGCCAGGATGAATTCCTAGTTTCAAAGTCACAGCTGCTGCTTTGAAATTGTGTAAGAAGGGCTTTGGTTTCTTAACGCAAAATAACTGAGCTGCTGTTTGGTATTAGAGCATCATTATTCTGGGAAATGCACTCTTCAATTTAAAAATATCTCCTGTATGGAAGTTGAAAGTTTATACCTCATGATTCTAAGGGTGAAGAGCTGAAAAGGTTCCTTGTTTGACTGATGATTATAAATACTTAGGAACTGCTCAGTAATCTGACTGAATGGAATCTAAAGGTGGTGTTAAAAATCAAAAATAGTATTAGAAACAGAGTTACTTCAGGAATCTCATTTTTTGGTATTTAAATAAGTTCTGGAGGGGATTTTTTTGGTAACTGTAATTTGGTATTTTTCTCTTAACTGGATGTCTTTGTGGCAATTAGCCCCAAAATGTTGTGTTTGTCATTAGATCAGTTAAAAGACCAAGTGGGCTTTATGCCATCACAGAAATAATGTGATTAAGCAGAAGGAAATGTTCTGTTGCAAATCCTTGTTTCCTCACCTTGTAAAATTTTCTTTTAAAATGAGCCTTCTTGGGTGACTTTTTCAGTAGCATCAGCAACAGTGTCAGCAGAATGGTGAATTCATGTCACTGGAAGTATAAAGAGAATTCATGAAGGAGTTTGTGTTAAGCATAGTTTTCTTTTTTATAAAAAAAGGATTCTATTCACTGTGTTTTTTTCTTCTTTTGTATTCCTTGCCACCTTATGATATTATAATGTTTTTTGCCTACTTTCAAAATTCCATAGGTATATATTTATAAAAAAATGTCATGTAAGCTTTTTTCTAGTATAAGAGAAAGTACATTTTATGCAAGGTACACAGCATGGGGTTTTCTGGGCCATCAGGCTCATATGATCCTGTCTCACAATAAATATATCAAACAGGAATGAGCACAATGCAATTCCCTCAGACAGGGTGAAGATGCACTCTTAAGAAAGAAGGCAAGAAAGGGCTGGTTAGAGGACAGGCTAGACCTCTGAATGAAGACCTGAAAAAAGCAAACAGGCAGAGGCTGGAATGTTTCTTCAGCTTATGTAGACAGACTTGTTAAAGGATGCAAAGGGCAAAATGAGGATTCCTTTGGTATTGGGGAAGTAGTCAAAGAAGGAATGTACATCTTTACATTTACCTGCATAGGATGAATCAAAATCATTGACCAAGGGGAAAGGGTGAGAATGGGCATGTCAGAAGTACAGGGGGTATCTGGGCTGTGTCCTTCCTCCTTTTTGTTACAATCATGAAGTGATTTTTGTTTGTATTTTTATCTTGTGATAGTAATTACTATTAGCTTCCTTGTCTGTGGGAAACGGCATATTCTACTGTAGCACTTCTTAGATCTATCCATTAACAAGAGGTGTTAGACTAGATTTTTGATATGCAGGTATATATGGCAGAAAGATCCTTACCAAGTTGAAGTTCTGAAGAATGCTTCAGACACAGGAATACCATGAAATATTTGCACCTCTGGTGACAGGTTGTGCTAACTGGGCAGAGATTCATCATCTGAGATTAAAAGACTGGTCTGTGGGCTTGGATGTGAAGTTGGGAGGTGTTTGTGATATGAGTGATTTGAGATGGATGGCACTATGAATTTGTGGCTTAAGAATGAGATCCAGGAGCCCTGTATTCTAGTCTAGACTCTTTAGCTCTGTATCCTTTCTCAAGTTGCTCAACTGTGAAACTTCAAAGACCCAAGGTAGCGAAGCACCTGCTGTTCATTTAGTGTCATTTGTCTTCTCTTTGAAGTTTCATCTTTCCCCCTTCTTCATGGGTTTTACCCTTTTACCTACCTAGACTGTCGAGGCAGACAGAGGAATGTTTAAAGTTCATGAAGAACTTCAGTGCCAGCTGTACACTTAATTCATTGCTATGTTTTTATGAATAAGCCAGGTATTTATTAGCTACTTCCCTGGGAAAAGTAGGAAAACAAGAATGAAAAAGAATGTTTGAATTCCCCTTAGTGTTTTTATAATCCTCCTTTGCAAAAAACCCCAAACCTCTTACATTGTTTCTTCTTTTGCTCTAGAGTAATCTTCCTGAAATCCTTTTGGAAAGGGGCCTGTCTGAACTGCCCGGCTCTCGGCACAATCCAGTGGCCCAAGACGTCTAATTCTAAAAAGTTTGTATCAAAGCAGTTTTATTATATGGAGGGAAAAAAGAAAAGGAAAAAAAAAAAAAGACATTTTACATCCCCCTCACCCAAGCAAGAGCTTACGCAAGGTTAGAAGGTGCTGGAGGGGATGATTCTTTAATGTGTGAGCTGCATCTCCACTCCTTGTGGAGGTCTGTCAAAGGACACCTGCCTTCAAGTGATGTAACTCTACCTTGCTTTTGGTAATGCATATAAATTCAGTGCAAGGGTAGTAGCAATGTAGAGATGGAGAGTATGGATGGTATATAAATCATAATAAATAAATAATATTGGATGAGGAGAATGCCAGATTTCTACTGCTGTGACTGGATGAAATGGTCTGCATAGACACAACTAAAAGGCAAAGGAAAACTTTTTTAATAATTAGACTGAAGGAGGCTTTGCAGGGAGATGACCTTTTTCCTGGTGTTTGCTTCAATAATGAAATTACCCTTTCCTGAAGGTTATTCTTTAGAGCAGCAGAGTTTGTATATGAGTGAAATGCATGTCAAAATGTTTACAGTGATCTGAAGTGAAGTGGTGAGTCTAAGCAGTAGGCTTTTGTTTGGACTGGCTTTGTAATGGAGAGCCTTATAATGAGGGTGAACTGTGCTTCCTGTTCTAGTCGGTCTTTGTATTATTTGGAGCACAAAGTGGAGCAGGTTTTCAGGTTAATTAACACCTCTTCCCTCCTCCTGTGCTGGCAGCTATGTCTCACCCATGCTTATGTTTAGAAATGGTAACTGATGGTTAGTGATGGATACTCCCAAGCTTTTAAATTGTTGGCACTAGATGCACTGCTTCAAATGTCATTTGTTCTTTTAAACAATAGAGAGCACAGTTACATTTATGATGCTGAAGGTTCACTTATTGTCCTGTTAGCCTGGCAGCAGTGAGCACACCCCTACAGCTGTGCGTTTGCAGCCAGGAACATCCCAGCTTGTAACTTTCCCACTCCCCACTTTTAAATATGAAGAGAATTCAGACAAATTTTGCCTGTCTAAAGAGGATTTAATGGCATCTCACAGGACATTATTATATCGAAGGATGCTTTCTCTGAATATTGAATTGTAAGGATGGTTTCAATCTGGCAGCTGTGTGGTTTTGGAGAGTTCTGTCAGGCTAGCTGGAATCATTGTACTTTAGTCTATGTGTTTTATTCCCTTCCTCCCAGCCCCTTTGGATACTTAGTTTTCTTTTCCTGCTCTTGCCAACTTTTAACACTTTCTCATCAGTTGCCCCCTGCGTTTTTCTTTTCCCCTCAGTTCCTCAGGTCTCCATGCTGCATGTGTTAAACACTTCTATTTTAACAGCTTTTGCGTTTGCTTTAGTTTGATTTAAATGCTGTGTTGTTCATAAAGTAAATGGTGGTGGAGAAACAAAGAAACATTGTGGCCTAAGTAGCAGGGTGCACATTTGGGTGTGATTCAGCACCCTTCTGCCATCTTGCATTGGCCAGGACACCATGCTGTCACATTGGAGGTAAGTATGAACTATATGTATTGCTTAACCATACTGTACCCACTGTACAGATTACTAACCAAAAACTTCGGGTAATATGTTGTCTTTTTGGAGCTCAAAGAATGTCTTCTTACATCTCCTACTTCCTTACTTGCTTATTTGTGAGTGGAAATGTTGTTCTGAAAAGATGTTGGAGCATACCCCAGCTCATGAGCCAGATATGTTTTTAGGAAGAGGTGAGTGCAGAGACAGTGCTTGCTGCCTTCCCTAAGGTGGTGCAGAAATTGGGAACTGGGATTCAGTGAATCAGAGCCATCTCTGACAGCTCCCAGGGCAGTGCAGCTCTCAGCTGCTGCCTTGCTTATAGTGGACTATAGGGTCATAATACAGCCCACTGTGCTGCAGCAGAGAAGCAGTAAATTCATCCTTGGGAGCTGGTTTGTGTTGCCTAGAAAGGAAGAATTCCTCTGTAGGAATGTAATGCCTTCTCTCCAACTTCCCAGCTTCAGCAGTATATATGTCTTCCCCATTTTCATGCTGTGAGTTGAAGGTGGCCAATAAAGATGTATAATGGACTTCCTGTACAGACAAGGGTATGTGCAGTGTAGCATCCTATGAAGTTAACAGGGATTAAGGTGGATGACCACGTGAGCAAGGGAGGCATCCCATCAGGAAAAATGTCATGTTTCTATGTAACAACTAAAGCAATATTATCTACAGATTTTGAATCAAAGGCTTAAACAGCTAAACAAAGCTAATCCCCAAAGATGTGCTATTAATTTTATTTCCTGTGTGTGGAGCAAATATTATAGGAGTTTTGGAAAGCATTTGCCAGCCATTGTTAAGAGAAGAGTTGGAGCGTGAGCTATAAAGTTCTGATCTGGATTCAGACTTTCTCCATATTTGTGGTTTTGGTTTGAGCCTCTCTCTAGTTAGCAGGGATATAAATGTAAAATTTTACCCGAGTGGCTTGAGAGCTGTGTTGTGTTAGTCTAAGTCTGGCTTCTTCCAGTGCATCTTTATTTTGAAAATATTTCTTTCCACTGGAGTCAGATCTTTTCTTTTGCTGGGCAAACTCTGAATATTCTGGCAAATATTAGGCCTAGTAGAGCTGCAAATGTAAAGTGTTAATTGTCTATAAAAAATAGTGTTTCTTAGTCATAAATTCCAAGTAAAAACTCAAGTTTGTATGTACTTAAAGAGAAGAAAGTAAATGTCCTATCATGTTATCTTGTTAGGAAAGCTTTTTTTTTTTTTCCAGCTTTGATAGCTTGTTATATTTCATTGCTCAAACAACTGAAATTAATTAGCAGATGGGAAAAAGTTTAAACTGAATAATGAATATCCTTGGGTTTGGAGAGCCTTAAGTGAGAAAGATGAACATGAAGTATTAGATCCTGTAGTGAGCTAAACTTTTTTTAATTTTGAGCCTTAATGCAATTACAAGAACACCTCTCACTTTAGGTAAAAGAGCTGTCTGCTCAGATCTGTTAGGCATAGAGTGGGTGTTTAGGCCTCTCAATTTGAATTCTTGTCAGAAGACATAATTTATGGCTGGCAGTGAGAAATTGAACATGCATTGAGACATTGAATGTACTTTTGCCTGGGCTTTTACCCATTGTATCTCTAGCCTGGTGTGTGGTACTTAATGTAATTTCAGACTGGCTTCATTTTGAGCAAAGGCTGATAATGTGTGAACATGTGTGATGGTCCTGAGATGATGGCAAGCAAGCCCATCAAACACTGTCTGTTTTCAGAGTGGATTTTAGTGCTGACTTCTGTGGAGTTAGGCTCTGGAAGTCATAACTGTGTAGCAGAGAATATTACGGAAATGGGTATACAGGCATTCTCAAATTCTTGGCACTTTGTCATAAATTTAATCTATTTACATATTTCCTGTACCACTGTACAAACAAACCAGTGGGCAGAGTCCTGAAACCATTTTCTCAGGCAGAGTGCCAGTTGATACCAAAGAGGTCAGGATAGAAAATAATGGCTTGTTTAGAAGCAGTTGAATGTGACCTTCAGATAAATTCTCCTTCTTTTAGCTGACTTTCTGAACCCCTTATTAGGGAACTGTAGGAAACTTCAATGAGTTCAGGCTGCAGCCACAGCTGACTTGTCACTTGCTTTGTCCTGGTTCCATTTGCAGCATTGCAGGGGACATGGCTTCTTCAGAAACACACAGACCTACATCAGTGTTACTCTTCCCTCTTTCTCATTCCTCATTAATTTGCAAGTGCTCCTCTGTTAGCTGTGTTAGGTCTGAGGGTAAAAGCATCTGTGGGGAACAGATTCATGTTTCAGCACAGATGCTGAGGCCAGTCCAAGTCCAGTGGTGTTTTGGATGCATGCAGAGATCAGTCAAGCAATATGCAATATATGGTTCTCTGCCACCACTACAATAACCCCTTTTTCCCAGAGAAACCCCCAAAATAGATAGTGGGCAAGCTTGAAGAAATTCATAGTCCACTGAACTAAAATCACTGAAAGAGCAAATTATTTGCTGCTTGTCTACCTAGAGAAACTGATAAGAAGTATTCTTCCTACCGACACAGACAATAAAAGTACTTTTATTTATCAGTAATTTATGTGCTTACTTATACAGGCTTTTATTGTCATACAGAGTATTTGCACAGCAGCTCTTCTGGAATACCAATTGCAATCAGTTTCCATGTGTAAAGATGCATTGAATACTGCTGCAGCAATGTCTGAATGAGAATTTAGTTTATGTTTGACTTTTAAAGGTTATTTAGAACTGTGAGGGAGTAGGATTAGGAATAGCAACAGGGAAATTTAAGGAATATTGGGTGTTAAGATATGGTAGTGGAGGTCTGTTTGAATGCAAAATAATTCTTAGAAAATGGTACAGCTTTTGTTTTCTCTCAGAATTGCTCAAACTGCGCAGTTCACATCTCTGACTTTCTCAGGTATGTAATGGATCAGGGTCTTCAGAGTCCAGTCCAGAGAAAACAGTCCATTTCAGTTTCTTCTGCTAAAATCCTAGAATAATCATCAACATCTCCATCAGCAAAATTGAGACTTATGGGATTTTTCTCCCTTTCATTGAGCATCTTGTACATGATACCTTTCAACATTGAAGTGCTGTTACTTAGGGCATGGCTTTAGCAGATTATGCTGACAGCAGTTAGTTGTAACTCAGAGCTATGTCCTTTATAAAGATTAATGATCCTTGAAATAATAAATATATTGGAAATGCCAACCCTGGAAGTAATTTTCAATTTGTAAATAGAATAATTTGTATAACAGCAGACATCTGCCCCTGCTATTGCCTGTCATGGAGCAGAAGTAAAATGCTAGAGCAGTAAGGTTTCAGTATGTCAAAGGTGCTGTTGGAGAGAAAAGATCCCTTCATGAGGAATGTATGTGTTGGGTAGGACGGGAAGAGGGTGATGACAAGCCATTTTGCAATATCACTTTTGCTTATGGCTTATGAGGAGTACTGCAAAGAGCTTGAAGCTTTTAACACATCTGAGCATTGTTGACTTACCCTGGTTGCCATCAGACAGAAAACAGCTCAGCAGGCTCCTGGGCCAAAAGCTTGCCTTCTGTGGGTGGGCATTGTTTTGTGGGACAACCAGTAATTTTTTTTTAAGTTAGTTACAGTATAGACACAATAGTAAAGTTATCATGACATTAAAAGGGAGTGTATGTATAGACATTACTTCACAGAGTTGTCATAAATTCTGCTCTTGCCATATTTTAAGTTCCAAGTCTTTTGCTTCTTGGACAAGGTGCTATAGATGTAGTTATTAAATTCTGCAGAAATATTTTTATTGGGTAGGACATTGCTTGATGATGTAGCTGTGAAAGCCAACTTCAGAGACTAGCAGAAGGTTCTTTATCCATGTGTTTAGAAGGGAAATTATTATTTTGTAACATTCACTTATTATTGAAATACTTCTTAAAAATTTACTTTCTTCTGAATATATGTGTGTGCACATACACATATGTACCTTTTGTTACAGTTGTGGCAATGTGGGGTTTATGTTGTTTGTCACTGAGTCATCAATAACTCACAGGTGGAAACAGAGTGACCTGAGGATGTACTGCCCTTTTTCAGCTTTTTTTTTCCCTCTTAAGGGAAGACACTGGACAGGATATAATGAAAGAAAAAAAAAATCTTTAAGAGTTTGTACAGGGTATGTCTTTCAGTGTACAAGTTCACTTACATGGGGGCTGAGCTAGACTAAATATTGCTGAAAAAACAGAGTTTAGTTCCCTTCCTTTCCAAGATTTTCCCTCATGTTACTTGTTTTTCCCTGTAGGCTGTTCTTTTGGGTGGTGGTTTGCCTTTCCCTTTAAGCATACAGGGACAGCCAATGTCAGAGGAAGCTTCAACTGTGTTGTCTGCAGTGAGAATGTACTGGCAACCAGGCAAAAATGGAATGGCAGAGTCCTGGAAGAGTTAAACCCCACCTCATCCTGCCTGATCTGTGTAGCAAATCTGGTTAGGGTGGAGATATCTTAGGATCAAGTACCTTGGAGGCTGATAGGGGAGTTTGGTTGCAGTTTTGGGGCAGATGGTCTCTGGATAAGCTGGGCTGTGGACACACCAGTCTGGGTGCTCCATGGAGATCAGTCTGCATTCCCTTGCGCCCCATGGTAAACACAAGGTAATCTGAGGCAGCTTATGCCTTTATTTACCCCAGTGGAAGTGTTGACATGAGCTATTACTGTGGAATGCCTGCCACATAGCCATACTCTCTGAGATCCTAATGTTGAGAAACTAGCCTGAAGCACTTAGCTGAGGCTCACCCAGTAAAATTTCCTTGCTCTTACATGTTTGCTCCATAGGCCTTGGTAGCAGAGCTATATCAAATGGCAAAGTCCTACAGCACCTTGCCTAAAGCTTGGAAGAAAATTTATGAGTTATATATCAAGTTTAATTTGATGTAAGAATAATTTATATAGTGTAAACATGCTAGATGTATGTGCTTTTACTGGAATTACTCAGAAAAAGTCACATATGTAGATTTCTCCTCCTGTCTTTTAAAAGCATCATACATTTGCTCCCAGTTCATGTTTAACATCACTGGTAAACGAAGCTCCTCCCCACAAAATGGATGTAAGCCACTGTTTGCCCTGCCTGCACACCTCAGTCATGTCTTGGATAATAACTTTACATCACCATAAGGCTGGGCTGGATTTGGAACACCAGCCTATTACTGAAAGACATTTTTTCCCTTTTTCATCTACTTAACCAGCTTGTCCTCCAGAAACATTTGAAAAAGTGAGAGTTGAGGGTAAGAACATGAAATTTCCCTGCCTGTTCAAATGTGTTTGCCTGTGCCTCGTTCTGACATAACACTGCTGAAATCTTCAGCTCACTGTTCACTCTTGAGTTCTCAGATGCCAGTAGGCTGCAGTTGCCATGCAAAATTCTTGGAAGCCAGAGATGAGATGACTCCAAAGGGGATGAAACCATTGTCCTACGAGACTCTTCCAGAAGCAGGCAAATGGTTTCCTTTCTTGTAAGGAACAAGTGGTTGTTCTGGGCCCTTGGGAGAACCAGCTTGATTCCTTACTGGTTCTCTCTGATTCCTCTCTGAGAGGAATCTGCTGAGATTCCTCTCTTGACACACCAGTTAGGACACTTCTGCCAAGATTTTTACTTGTGCTTATGTTAGCGGAAATGGGCCTGATAAGAAGGAGTTGTTGTTGGAGTCTCATGGCTTTGACTGTGAAGGCTTTTAATTTTTTTTGCATGAAGACTGTTGATCCATTTATATTTGTTGGTTTTGTTATATAAAACTGTGAGTGAGGGTTTATCTTTTCCTTTGAGTAATATGGCACTAGCTCTGGAATTGTTTCCAAGTTTACAAAACGAGCCTGTGGTTCAGACCTCTCTGATAAACATTTTTTTTGTTGTTGTTGCAAGTTGGATCAGATTTTTGCTGTCATAATGGTTGGTGTGCTTGGCAGCTCACATTTTAAATAATTAGGAGATAAAATTGGACTGTGTTTGAAATCCAGTATGTCTGGTATTTTCTTGCTTTGCTTAGTGATGTTTTTAATCCTTTTAAGTTTGAAGACTAATGTAACACAGTTAAGAACTGAGGGTTGATAATTTTTTTGTCATTTTTGAAACCTAGATCCAAGCCACCTTCTCTTGCAGTATTTCAGCCTTTCCCTCCCAGGATGCTCTGAGATAGACCAGTGTCTTTATCAAAAGAAGGAGGCCTTTTGTGGTGGTAGCATTGTAATGTAAAATATTCATTCTAATTTGCTGAGTTGAGACAATTATAATGAAGTTCCATAGAAACTTTGGATTTTGAAGCTTTAAAAATATGCCACTTGCTTGATTTCATTCTATAGTAGCCAGTAAGGGAAATTACAGCTCTGAAGTACTGAAAAATCTTATGGGAACTCCTCAGCCTCTTCATGGCAGCTGAAACAAATGTTACAAAGCAGTCTACAAACTGAGATGCTGTTACTTGGGCTTTGAGGTTTTGGGTTTTGCTCTGAATCTCTTAGGACCTACTGGTTCCAGTGCATTTTAACAACTGGAGAAGTAATTTTCTGTATTGTTAGAACCAATTTTTTTTTTTTTTTAATTTAAAATACAAGCTTGGCCTAACTGGCTGTAATTTGGCAATATACTCTGCATTCAGTGTTATACTGTGTGTATATACTGTGTGACACTGTGTGTCAGTGTATTGCTGAGTATACTCAGCAATACAGTGTTAATGACTGTGTGGCTCAGCCTCTGTCTTCAGCATCCAGGCTTGGAAAAGGGGTGGTGTTTTGAAATTCAGTAACACAGAATAGAAGCATCAGTGCTTAACTCATATCCAGATCTTTTTTTTTTTTTTCTTTTTCTCCTTTTTCTCTTCCCGTCCCTCTTCCCCTCTCTCCCTTTCCTTCTTTCTTCTTTTTTAAATTATTATCTTGATTTAACTTAGTTAACTTCTTCAAGACAGAATAAATCATGTGAAGAAAGGGCACTAGAAGTCTCTTGTTCATAGCCAGCTGTGTAACTACAAATCTGATTCCTTTCAAGGGTCTAAATCGACTTGACTCTCTTTACAGTTGATTTTCTGTAGAGTTTAGGCCTCCCAGGTTTTTTTCTTTGGGGAGCTTGTGGGAGGAGATCCAGATACATAGGCAACTGGCAAAGCAATTTTGTTTGCTGCTGGTGGCCTTAATTAATCGTGTCTAGATTAATTAGCTGATCCATTTGTGGATGCAGTGTTTGGAGAAGAAAGTAACTGGGAGTGTTGTGAGCCAACAGTCAGGCCTCTTGGCCAAATATGAATAAGAAAACCCCCATAGCTGATACTCTCAGAGCATGTTCCCTCCCTCTTCATGCTTATTGCACATACATATACACAATTTTAAATGGTGAAGATATTTTTTTTTTTTTTAAACCCGCTGAAGTTTGAATGGTCAAAGTGTATACATAAAATCAAGCTATTTCCTTGTGGAATGTGACTTAGGGAGAGGAACACCCAAGTTTTAAACTTCCTTCCTGCAAAATTTATGGAAGCCTCAAAAGCTTTTTATATATGTCAGGATCCATTTCAGGGTTTAACTTTTTGTTTTGTTTTGTTTTTCTTTTTTCTTTTTTTTAACCATGTATAACCTCAGTATGTTTCACAACTTGATTTAAAGCAGCTTCCATGTGTCTTGAATACAATAGTAACTTCTGAAACCAATATTTCTTCAGAGAGCAGTAAAGTTGTTTCTTCATGACACCAGTAGGTAGTTTGCTTGCCAAGAAGTATATTGTAAGATTTATTAGACTCTCCATTGCCCTCCCCCAAGTAACCCAGATTTTAGCTTCAAGTAAAGCAAATATGTTCAAAAAGTACTCTTTAACTTCAGGCTAGGCGGATACAAAATAAAATCCTCCAGGGGTACATTACAACTAAAAGATTCACAAGCCCTCCAGGGGGTTTAACTTTTTAAGTAGGCATTTCACAAGTATTTGTTGCATAAACCATTATATGCTCCAGGCTGGGGTTCTTGGAGATTTTTTTTTAATATAAGACATGCAGCAGTAAATGTATTTTTATGAAAAATAATATCTCATTTTGCTTAAGAGTGATGTTCTATGCTTTAGAGCATGTGTTTTCTTAGTTTAAAATTTAATATCAAATTTCTTGGACTGTCATTTTAGAAGACTCAGTACCTTGGGGTGCTGCTGCGTGGAAATGGGGACTGTGCATTCCAATTAACTCCTTTTACTCATTTTTCTCTATTGAATACTTTTGGTTTACTGCAACTCCATCCTTGGCAGTCAGAAAAACAGGTTTTGGAGCCTGGGAAGGTAAATGACAGCCATTTATATGCTGTCCTCCCATACATGAATAGACTAGATGGGCAAAATGCCCTTCAAAAAGCATATCAGAAAGAGGAGATAGCCTTTCAGTTTTAGGAGATCTGTTTTCACTTTACATATCTTTCAGAGACTTCCTTGTAAGCTTGAACTAGTGTTGTTTCTGTGTCCTACATGTCATTCATCCTTCCCACAAAGATAATTATACTCTATTTGTTTCTTTCCATTTTTAACACCCAGGGCAGAATCCCTCTATTCTACTGCTGTAATGTGCAAACTGTTGTCTACAGTTTGATGGGGAACTCCAAGTGCTACTGAAATGCAAATGACAAATAAAAATACAAAGAATGTAGAACAAATCATGTAAGAAAAAAGAGTTCTTTTAAGACTGAAACAGGAAGCAACATAAGAAGTTGAATTCAACCCTGAGCTTTCGAGAAGTGAATGAGGAGCTGTAACTCAGTGAGATTTTGGATGAGAAGCCCTTGAGTATTGCAGGCTGCCAAGTAACAAGAAAATGAAAAAAAATGAGTCCTGATTGTAGTTTTGGACTACTTGCTAATTGGAATGTTGCTTTTAAATAAAAATGATGATAAGATGAAGTAGAGTAATAGGAACTCTTGTAAGAAAGGAAATGATGTGTTTGTCAGAACAGTGCTATTCAAGTCATCAGAAGAGAGGTTCAGAAGAACAGAAAGGGAATATAAAGCCCAGCAAATTTCTTTCAATATTTGAGTCCCTTACCCGAGAAAGAGGAGAGCCCTGATACTGTAAGAATACCCTCTTGAAAGAGGGGTTGAAGTCAAAATATTGTATACATCAGGGTGGAGAGCCCTATGATAGAAAGTCTTAGGTATTTGATAGACTGACAGAGTTCTTGGTAGACAAAGTGATCCTGTACCCAGGGATATTTTGAGATCTGAAGGTAAAAAGATAGCTACTAGACATTGCTGAAG
This sequence comes from Calypte anna, assembly GCF_003957555.1. NCBI lineage: Eukaryota > Metazoa > Chordata > Aves > Apodiformes > Trochilidae > Calypte > Calypte anna. The sequence goes on along the minus strand of NC_044257.1, from coordinate 6,406,931 downwards.
TGACATAGTATTTGTCTTGCCACTTTAGTTTTGGAAGGGCACTTGAGAACATGAGTTCCAGAAGTGGTCACTCCATACACCTTTGTTTCCCAGAAGAGAAAGGAGTTCTGCCTCTCTTTTTGCAAGAGCATCTGTATCTCCAATGAGAGAGCTCACTGAACTCTGACAAGACAGCTATGAGTTTGTTCTCCCAACTCTTGCTATCACAAGTGTTATCCAGGAACAAGCATTGCATTAAAGCCCCCATTTGAAGGAGAAAGATGAAGCTGTATTTGCACTAGTATTTAAATACTTTACCTTGGCTGCATAAAATTCAGTGGTATATTATCTGACTGCCAAAGGACTCTGCTTATGCTTTGCCTCATTGAAATCTGAAATTAATGAGAAAGCAGTTTTGCTCAATTGTTGATTCATACCACACACTACATGCTTTGGGAGTCGTATTTTGCATAAAAGCACATGGTTGGTACAATCAAGGGGACTTTTTTAGGGAATCTGGCAGGCACAGTAACCTACTGGATTTGTGCACAGCATAAATATGACTGGCTTTAGTGCCTGGAGAAGTATGAAGTTGTTCCAAGTATGGGCATGTGGGCAGTAGAAGGTTACCATTAATTAGCATATGGTGGTTTTGGTTTGGTTTTGTTTCTTTACTGAAACATGCTACTTGTAAAACAAAGCTATTTTTTCACATCCCAGCTTCTGAGCTCTACTATACCTTTCCTGCACTGGAGGAGTTAATTATATTAAGAGGCTTATACTCAATTATTCAGTTTCAAGGATGTGTCTCTCTAATTTCTGTAAGTGTCTTTATCTATTGTAGATTCTCTTTGAGGTTTTGGTGTTGTGTCTCTGTCATTTCCATCTGCATTCTAGAGTCTGGACCTGACAAATCATCCATTTCTGTTGCGTTTATAGCTGATGCTGCTTTTCCAATTTATGGACCAACAAATGTCCTTGGATGAGCACATGCAATATCCGTTTACTTCAGTCATCTATGTGTTTATTTACAGTCTTTTTCTCACTCCAAACTCAAGTTTCAGGGCACAACATCAAATTTTCTCTGTGGGTGGGAAAGTCACTGGAAACTTAACACAGAAAGAGGAAAAAAATCTTGGGTATCCCTCTGCTGAATTTCTTGGTTTATGCAAATTATTTTCTGAAACATAACAAAATATGGCTGCATTTGTGGCCATAGAGGTGCTAGGATTCTGCCCCAGCTTTGGTTCCTGATAGCCCATGAGCTCCTCTGTTAGATTACCCTCTTGGATCAGACAGTCATCCTAGATAGTTGGTGGAAAATCTAAACAAATTTTAGTTTACATTATTTCTTCTTCGGGGCTAAAGCAGATTTGGAAGGGAGGCAGGGTGATGAACCCCATGGGTTTCCTTTGATGTCTTTCTGCCAGTGTGATATGAAGCATTTCCTTACGACTGCAGAGCAGCAGTCAGTACTGAGGATGCAACTGAAACTCATTTTGGTGTTGCAGACCTAGATAGTCTCTTTTCTGCACATACAGGAGGAAGGGGCAAAGATTAACCTCATTTTGCTGTCCACAAAAGGGCAACAAACCTTCAACAGGACAGACTGAAATCTGGGTAGTGTGCTGTTGAATTCTTGTTGGTTGATTTCTGTGGAAAGCCTGCATGCCTCATTTTAATTTTTCTTCATTTTTTGATTTCTCTTTTCCCTTGATTCTTCCTATTTTAAAGTCATTTGAAATAGGGAATGTAACTTGAAACTGGAAGCAAAAAAATTGCTTTGAGAGATCAAGAGTCTTTTAAGCGGCTTACTGGATCAGCAGTTGCAAAGTTATCATGAGGCCTCAACTCTTTCTATGGGTTTAATGGAAGCAGCACAGTGCAGGAGCAAACATCACAACTTTGTATCCTCAAGGGAAGACTTAGAGCTTTACACATACAAGCAGAACTAAATACTGTACTTTGATGTACTCCTTTTTTTGGTTGTTATTAGTTTCAACCTGTTGGTACTAAGTTTTTCTGAACTCCTGGTTAAGTTTTCCCTTGATGTTTTGTGGCTCTCCTGTACATTATATAAAACTGGAAAGGAGTACACTTCTTGTAGCTCATTCCAGACATAAAATAGTAGTCATCATGTGACAGGATTTTTGTAATGTGTAGTTGATGTTTGCCTGGTACTCTTTGTCATGTTTGGTAAAAGCAGAATGGATGCCCAGGGTCCATCCTGCAAGGGCAGGCTGAGCTCTTGTTCCACAGGTTGATTTAGGCTCAATGGGTCTCAGTCCAGTTTTCAGACTGAGAATATGGTGGGTGGCTAATTTTATTCAAAATTGCAGAAAAATCTCATTTTACATGTTTGAAATGAATCTTCATTTCTAAGGTTTGAGCTATTTTTTGTTGAGATATTTCAGTTATAGCAATTAAAAAAGCAGACTGAAATTGAAACAGAACTATTTGAAAAGTATCTAAGTCAATCTCTACATGCTTTGATTAACCCAGGAGGATTTTTTTTTGGGGGGGGTGGGGTGGGGAGGGAGAAAGCATGTCACCTGTGACATTTTTTTACCCTTCCTTAAGAGATCCATGATTTTTGTGAAGTTGTGAGAATTCTTGTCTAGCTCTCCAAGGTTTGTGGCTCACACACTGCGTGGAAGTCCGTCTTTAAAGTCTGCTTTGATCTTTCCCTGTGTATAGAACTATATTCCATGAACAATTTACAGTTTGTTTGTTACCAAAAATAATTGGGACCTGCAATGATTGTATATGCAGCAGCACTGTAGTGAAATAATGCTGAACTTACATGTGCAACACAAATGTTGCCTCAGATCCAAGGACTCACGTGACAGCTCTTCAAGAAGGTTTAGCTCTACTTGGCTTTAAAGGGTGTCGTAGCTAATTAGTATATTAGAGCTCATGGGCCATGGCTTGTGAGTTCAGAGCTCCTGCTAATTAAGTTTTAAATGTAATTTTAGTTAAACTATTAAAGCTTTGTCCCAGGGCTGTTCTCATTAAGCAGAACTCCAGCTCTCCTGGATTTTCTTTGTTCAGAGCTCTCTTGAAAGTGCATGGAGGCACATCTGGTGTTGGCTATGGCATTCACATGGGTCTAAAACTGCAGCAAAAGAAACAATGCAATGAAATTTATCTGGGAAAACAGTGAGATCATAGCATGACATTTCCCTGGAGAAAAGCCTGAACCACTTTTATTATCTGGCTTAATACTTAGTGTGGTACCCTGAACCATCAGACTTCAGGGCTTATAAAATCCCAAAAGATGGAAGTGGAAATTTTTTTTTGTTTAGTGAAAGCTGGAGTACACCAAGATAATAATCTTCTCCTTCAGGATTCATTCAGGGGTCCAAATGCCACTGAGTAGTACAGGCAAAAAAAAAAGTCCAGTAAGTGGTTACTGCAGGTGGGTACAAGATCACACACTATGAACCACCTGTGACCTGAGTTATACTGAAACCTCATAAATCTTGATTATGTTTCTGGTGTCATGATATCACTTTGTTTACCAGCTTTGGGCTTGTAATTAAATTTTACAGGATACCTGTCCACAATATGGATTAGGCCCATTATGTTTCTTGGGGAAGAAATAATTATTATCAAACACGAGGCTTTAAAATTGGCAGTTGCTCTATTTTTTTTTTCTTAAAACTTAACAAGCATGTCTAAATGAACATGGCAATTTCTTTAGAATAGAAACGAATACACTGTTCTGTTGTTGCCTGGATCTGTGTAATAGACTGTGACATCTGCTGTGATACCAGGTGAAGAAGCCCTTTGAAAAGGGCCAAAACCCAACTGTCCCCATTGGCCTATAATGCATTATTGGCTAGCTGGTGGCTGCAGCCTGTCCTTTGCAGCACTGCTGGGTGCAGGGGGAGGCTGCAGGTTGCTGTACTTGAAAATCGGCTGAACTTCATGCTAGTGCTGCTGCATAGCACACAGAGTGACTAAGTGGAAAGATAAGATGGAAACTTGGGAGCCAATGTTCTGTGGAAGTGAATGGAAGTAGTTCATTCTAATTAGAGACAAAACTTTTCCCTTTGCATCTCCAGGTATAGGCCTTGTAGCAAAAGATACCTGGTGATAGTTATCTTCAGTTCTGGCATACTCATTCTAACACCCATCCCCTCTCAGTTATTTTCTTTCCTTGTGGTTGGTTACTATGTTTTCTTCCTGATTTGTTTTTTCCCCCCTCTGTACCTGCCCATCCATCTTTTTCCCTCGCTACTTTTTTTTTTTCTTCTCTCTTTTTTCTTCTTTTCCCTTTTTTCTTCTTTTCCCTTTTTTCTTCTTTTCCCTTTTTTCTTCTTTTCCCTTTTTTCTTCTTTTCCCTTTTTTCTTCTTTTCCCTTTTTTCTTCTTTTCCCTTTTTTCTTCTTTTTTTTCTTTTATCCTTCTTCCTTCCTTTTCTCGTCTCCTCCTCCTCCTCTCCTCCTCTCCATTATTTTGCTTATGGAGCAAGAAGCTGCTGGAGTGCCAGCATAGAATTTGGACTGCTGCACCAGGGCTGCAGCTGCTGGTCACTGGGGTGGTTCACCACTTGGAGGGAGCTGGCAGCAGGCTACCAGTTGGGAGGTGGAGAAGAAAGCCAAAAATGCATATTTGGTTTGCCACACATGAACACTTTGCATCAAACAGTGCTCAGCACCTCTGCATGGAGAGCCTACCCTGCAGAGATGCTGACAGATCGTTACCTTTTCCTGGGTATAGCTTTACTCCTGGGTGTTTAGATATGTTTGTGTGTGTATGATGAAAGTGAGTTTTTTCTCAAGTGTTGAGTTTGGCTTGGAGTTCCTGGAGTGGGCAAATCTGGAATTCGAAATGAATTTCAGCAGCTGTTCCCTCAGGAAACCTCAGCCATGGTCTTGGTTTATCAAAATAGTGGGAACTTGGTGTATTTGGCTCTTGGATAACCTAAGTCATGTTCAAGGACAGTATCTGCCCTTACCCCTGACTCATGGACCTGTCCTGTTAGCTCCTCTTCTGTGTCAGTCACACTCTTCCTGTTTGTTTCTGGGGTGAGAGCTCAGCCTGAGCACCAGCATCATTTCTTCTTCCATCTCTTTCTTCATATTGTTTCTCTGGCAGCACTTGTCTAGACTGTGGCATGTTTTACTCAAATTTTGGTTTTCTTTTTTACCAAGAAGAAACCACACCATTCCCTCAGCTGGCTTGGCAGATTACCATGGTGGGTTAGCAGTCTGAAGCTCTGTGAGGCTCCTGTTGCTGTTCAAACTTTTAACCCTTTTATTATGTGCCAGGGAAGAGTTGCTGCTTTTGAGATTGTAGCAAAGTAGCTCAGCCCTCATCCTGCCAGGCTGATAGGCTGGTTTTGCTTGTCTTTGCCTCCTCTAAATTGTCAACATTGAGAAACAAACAATTTTGCAGATAAAGTTTTATTTCTTTTCACATATCCCAAGTGAAACATCTAAAAGAAGATCAATCAAAAGCAGATCAATGTCATGTCAGGTCGGGTTATTGTATTCTTAATTTACTCTAAACATTGTTCCCAAGGAGTGTGATGTCCATGTTGTGGCAGAAGCTCATCAGGGCTTATGGTGCAATTATTACTAATAATATGATTTTTGTCTCAATAGTATTTGGCATGATAGCCTGAGACTGTGAGTAGCATGGGTGATTAGAATGGTACTGTGTCTGGCAAAGAATGTATTCTATAACTATGACTATAACTGTGGTGAGAATGGACCACTTTGTGCTTGTATGCCATCCTGACTTTTTTCTAAGGTAAACCACTGTTTTTCATGGAGAGAGAATGAATTGGAGCGGGGCCTGTTTTCCCAGGCTTTTCATCCCCTTATTCCTACCCACCCCCTACAGTAAAACACAGTATATATAGCATTACAGCAGCAGGACTCATCAATGTAATTACTGTGAGACTGCTCATTTCTGGCCGTGCTCAGTCCAGAGCTGTTTCTTACAGCAATGTGGTGTAATTGGCATAAGATTGAAAAATGTGCCATGGGAAAGAAGACGGCTTGCTGAAGTTTTCTTGTTAGCCCAGTATTAAGAAGAGAAGTCCTAAAGCCATGGCCTAATACATTTCTTATCTACATTAGATCTTTGAATTGTTATTTCTCTTTTCTTTCTCTCCCCACTTTTCCTCATTCTTTTTTCCAACTCAGCCTCTGACCTCAGCCTGTCTTGGACATTCCTTTTTTGACTTCCTCTTCCATGCTTGCCCTTTCTCTCTATGTTCATAGAATCATAGAAAAATTTGGGTCAGAAGGGACCCCTAAAGGCCATCTAGTCCAACCTCCTTGCAGTAAGCAGGGACAGCCTCAGCTAGATCAGGTTGCTCAGAGCCTCATCAAGCCTCACCTTGAAAATCTCCAGGGACGAGGCCTCAGCTACCTCCCTGGGCAACCTGTTCCATTTTTCCACTACCCTCACAGTAAAGAACTTCTTCCTAACATCCAGTTTAAGTCTAATCCTCTCTAATTTCAAACCATTGCTCTTTGTCCTATCACTCCAGGCCTCTGCAAACCTTTAGGCTCCTATAACTTACTGTACTCGACAATTTTACTGTAGTGGGATAATTCTTAGTAGTTCTGCTTCATGATTTTGGCAGACCCAGACTTGATTCCCATCTGTGTCCACATCTCTGCTCTGTGAAAAGCATCAGAATTTCTTCTGTGTCTTTGAGCAAAGTTGCACAGTAAGAGATTTCTACTCCAGCACCACCAAAGCTAGACCTGAGCATTCTTATGTTTCTCTCATCTTCTCAGGTATAAAATATCCAATATAGAGATGTGGAAAGGAATAAAAGTTTACCTTTTCTTTGAATTATGCTAAAACTTGCCTGGCTTTGTGTCTGTGTCCATTCAAGAAGGATGACAAAGCAACTATTATATGGAACATTTTTATACTTCTGTAATTATATATAGCCTCAGGATCATAATTGAGGAGACGGGATGCTGGGACTTCCATGCTATTTTCAGTCTTTTATTTCACCCTTATCTGACTGGGAATAAGTACTTTCACTTATTTTGGATCTTTTTTCCACAACTATGTTTATGTCTCTCACCTACTAAGACTGCATCGGGCAGCCTATATCTTCCACTTGTGTTTAGAGATTGAATATTATTTGGATTTTTAGACACTTCCAAAATGCAGCTGATATTTTCAAAGTCTGCTTAGTCGTGTTATCAGCTGCATTTCTGATTTGTTGTCTTAGTCATGAAAGGTATTTTTGAATGTCTTGTATGTGCTGTTCATTTTAGAGGAAAGACTCCTTTTTGTAGATATCAGATTTGTTTAATGGAATTAACCATCCTCTTTGCCAGAATTATTTTGATGATTTAATCCCTATGGAATTTGATAGGAAATGTAATCTTGTTCTTGTATGTAGCACGTTAGTTATGATCCTCACAGCTGTGAACTGCGTTTCCCTTATGCCTGTCTCACTTCCCCTCTCTCTGTTAATATGAATTTGGCCAAGTGTGGTTTATAGTTTGATTTCGCGCTCATTACAGTGTGACATGAACTGGTAGCCTGCTGAAATGGGCATTCAGAGGCCCAAGAGACTGGAAGGCTTGCTGGTGTGTTCAAAAAATAAACACCACAAGGAAGTTACTTCATTACATGGAGCTGGGAACTGTAAACCCTGGGAATCTGAGAATTATCTATGTACATATCTGAGCACTTAAAGCTAAACCAGTGAAGGTGTGAGATTTCAGCTTTAAGTCATACCTGTCAAGGGTTAATGGGAGTTGAAGCTGGGCTACTTCCTTGGTAGCAGTATCCTTTTACATACATGCTTTTAAAAAGCTGCTAACCAAATACAATCTGCCCCTTGCTTAAAAACCCGTTCTCACTTTCCTGAGGTTTAACTAGGGCTGGCTGTCCAAATCTGCTCACATAGCATTAGATATTATATTGGAGAATCATAACTGGAACAGATTTATCCTAAGAGCATTTATCTTCCAAGAGTTCATATACTACATGACACCCAAGCTGAGATCTCAGCATTATACCCAACTGGAGATGTTCTTTTGCAACTTAAATTTACTTTAAACTGGAAATTTGTCTACAAATGTGCCCAACAGTACCTTTTAAAAAGATCTTTGCTGTGTGTTTTCCAGAATTTGCCTTTATCCTATGTGTCACTCTGGTTATTAATTTTTAGTGAGGATACCTGATTGCTTGCATGATTAACACAATGAAAGGAAAACTCAAGTGCAAAAGCACACGCAAGTTGATTAAAAAAAGTTAGATCATAAAATGAATTGCATTTTTAATGCACTTACACTTAGGAAGATATTTTAGTGTAGATGTGTCTGTTACAGCCTTCTCCTATCACTAAATTTGCTAGAGGCAATTGTTTTCCTTTAAATCCGATCCATGGGTGAGTATGATGAGAAGAGCTGTTGGCTAGAAGATAATTGAGTTGTAAAAGTTCTATAGGTTACCAGATATGTGTGAGTTCACCTTCATTTTAAAGTTTGAGGTTTGATCACCCTTTCTCAGTGACAGGTATGAGTGATAACTCAGTTTGAGGGATGTGTGTAAAAATGAGGCTGGCTGCTTGATTTTTAATTGTTCTGGAAATTGTGGGCCAGCCTCTGAACACTGTTATCTTACTGCAAGTTGAGGATGAGCCAGAAACCAGGTAGCAGAGTGTACTTCTAACAAAATAGGGGTAAGAGTCGTTTTTCTTTCTTTTTGTTTCAATTAAGACTTTTTCTTTTAAAATTATATAACCATTTCTCAGAGATTCTGGTAATTCAAAAAAATTGCTCAATGTTTGTAAAACAGCAAGAGATAATCTGACTTCCACCTTTAGTTTTAACCACAGCAGATGCTGCTAACTATGCTCTGCCTCCCAATGAAGTAATTTACCTTGAAGATGAGAAGTGGAAACTTGCTGCTTAAATAGCTGACCTGATTGCCTAGAAATGAGGCTGACCAAAGTGAGTTAATGACTTGTAGCTTAGGATGAGGTTATTAAACAAAGCCAACCATACAATAGTATCAACAAAAGCTCTTTGGGAGAATCAAACCTCATTGCACTGGGGATGTTATGAGTATTTTTTAAAGCAAATAAGCATGCTGAGTCAAGCAGTAGCAAAACTAACACTGCCATTTGCCTCCAAAACTACCATTAGAGGTCAGCAATGAAAGTATGAAAAACAGCACAGCACAAAAAAGAAGGGTTCTGGAGGCTTGAATGCAGTCTTTAACAATGAATAAAGACAAATGTGCTGCAGATGACCCAATCTAGAAAATTGTTCTGGATTTGTTAATGACTTGAGCTAACAAGAATATTGTGAATTACAACTAAGCTGGAAGAGTTCAGATGTTCAACTCAGTGAAGTCGGGGTCAAAACCCACAGTACCTACTTGGATAAATTGCCAGATCTGTCTTTATTCTAAGACTTCCAGCTTCTGAAATATAAAGATCATTACTAATTTGATTATAGTATTGTTACCTTATTTAAATAAAATGGGCATAGGAAAACCTCCAGATTTTATACAGCTCACATGCAGAATCTGAATTGAATTTATGGCTTCCCTTTGTCTTGCTGGCAGCTCTTTTCACAACTGCTGAGGTCCTGTGCTTCTTTTAAGTCTTGAGCTCGGTTCCTCTTGGCTAACTTTAGATGTCTGCAAGGTAAATGTTGACATCTGAGCTAGCCATGCTGTCTTCTTTCATCAGTGGAAAGAAACAGAAATGTTAAGTGAGGTCAGTTTTAACACTTGTGACTTTCTGGCCAGCCACGTGAGCAGGAATGTCTATTTTGCTGGTGGTGTTATGCAGAGTAGAACGAGACCTCATCCTAGCTGGCTGCTCTAGGGGTACTGTTATATATAGACCAAGGGTGAGAATTTTCTTAAAGCATTGAGAATGTTGGTTTTTTTTAATATATAGCAGGAGGTAAGTAAGGTGGGATTAGCTGTTCAGTGTCTAGCTGCTTTGAAATTTTACAGTTAGTTGTGCTATTTTAACCAGAGGAGATATATCAAATGTCCAGGGATAGACTCATGTCCACTGTGTGTGCTGGAAGTCACTGCTGTGTGCAAAACTGTCACCCTCTCTCAAGGAAAAGAAAAAAAACAACTAGTGGCCAAGAAGGAAGAAACTCACAAGAAGAAGTACTGCAATAAAAATGTGGGAGGGGTTATGTATATCTGTAAAAGGAGCAGAGCAAGATGACAGAAAAAGAAAGAAAAGCTGCTGACAGTTCTTCATTCATTGCTTCTTTAAGAAAGGCCATTCAGCTGGAGAGCAAATTGGAATGTCAGCAGAGACATGCAAGCATGAATCTCATGTATCTGAAAAGGGGTAGATTTAGGAACCTTTGACTGTAAAGCTTGGCCTCTGTTGCACTTTGTTAAGTGTGGGTGTTTAAGGCAGAGTGTGTTTGTGTGTGTATGTGTCAGAGAGAGAGAAAGCAGAGACCCAAGGACTTATCTTTGCAGAACCAGAACATGACACCCATTATCAACAGTGGGTGCATCTCCTTTACAGATAGAGGGGGTTTGTCCATTGATCATCTTGTTCTGTGTGTCTGCAGTGTTTGCTTGTATGTCATGGAACTGGATAAGGACTCGCAGTACTTTTCAGCCTTGTGCTAAGACTGACTTACCCCATATCTCTTTGTATCTGCTTTTTACATTAAACAGACTGAGAAAATCTTGGCTTTTTTTTCCCAGCAGCGCAGGTCAGATTAACAGACCATTATGATAGAGGTTAAGGTGTGTGCCAGAAGGAAGAAGTGTGTGTGTGTTTATGTATAAGTAACTTGAACAATTTAGCCGTCCATTTTTTTACAGAATGATTCAAAATATTACTGGTCTTTTTCTCCATATTTATAACTTAGCATAAAGAACAGTTAACTCTGTTACTCTGCTTTGGAAGGATTGTTGGCCCGTGGTTACAAAGGAGGTGAGGTTATAAGAAGTCGTGGGTTCTTTGATCAGTCCTCTAACTTTTGTGTACCATGCTTTATCTGCCCTCAAAATACCTTTAGGCTTTTTCAACCTCCATTACATTCCATACAATTCACTTACGTGCCATCACTGCTCACTACCACTGCTGGTTGTCAATTATTTTACAAGGTTCTGTTAATGTCTGTTTAAGGGTTTGTTCTTACTTTCAGCCATGGCTTTTCAGTATTTTCTTAATAGCTTCCCAGTAGCATGGGATTTTGGGACAAGATTTTGTCAGCTGAATAACTTTTCACTTGAGACTGAATAACCAATGCTTGAGACTTTGTTGAACAAAAGATGTCAGCTTCTCACAGGAAGGAAGAAGCCTTGCCTGTACTTTAAAGGTATATAGATAAGGGGAGGGGAATAAAGAATTCCTTCCCTGAATACTTGTGCTTGAAGTAGGAGGGGCTCCTATCACTCAGATCTTGAGCTGTTTTATTGTAGCCTGGTCTTCATCTTTGATGCTTTTTTTTCCTGTAGAGCCCTGTAGATAATTAACTCATTTGATTAAAAGCAGAATGTCCAAACTCATGGGTCACCACACTTGGGAAATTTAGATGTCCTGTTTAAAAATAGTCATCAGCACCTGATATGCCTTTTGAAGACAGCGGGAGCCAGTCCTACATGAGCTGGCTAAATATAGCAGCAGCCCCACCACTTGCTGGAGAGATTAATAAAGGGAAAAAATTCCATTTGGGCAGGTAAGGTGCAGTAGATGCAGAAGATCTCCCAGCTGTGCTATTTGGTGGCATGGACTCTGTGTGAGAGGAGAAATGGAGGAGTATGGCAGTATAGAGAAACTTACACTGTCAGGTGTTGTCGAATTGTGAACAAAAAGGATTTAATATAACTTGTACTCGGGTATTATTTGGACAGAGCACTTGAAAATTGCTTTCTTAATTCTCAGCTGCCTGCAGAGATAGGTCCTGCATGCAACATTCACTTAGTGAAATAATGAGAAAATTAAATGATCCTAATTGTATAGTGCACCTTAATTACTTGTTTCAGTTGTCCTTTATTTTAATTTTATACTTACTAGCATTCCACACAGACCTATTTTGTGTCTCATATGTATTAATGTAAATTATTTATATCAGCTGAAGGGATGAAGGTGAAGATAAAGGATCTGGACTGGTGAATTACTTAAGCTAATTTTGCAATTTTATTTCTTGTGTACCTCAGTTCAGACATATGCTTTAGGTCTGTGAATCTGAGCAGGTTGAAAGGTTTTGATGTATGTTGTCTTCTTTACATAAACATAAGACACCAACTATCCAAAAAATGAGAAGCTAATCCAGTGAAAAGTTCTGAAATGAGAACTAGAAACTGTGGGTAAGAGGAGAAGTGGGAGAGACTAGTGAAATTAAAGATGCAGGAACAAATTCTGAAGTCTGACACTTAGCTTTTGGAGTGCTTTTGCTCCACACATTTGTGCTAAGTAATCCATCAGCTAAAGTGAAACCTGAGAAGTTTTGTTTGCATCAGGCAAAAAAAAAAAAAAAACAGATCCCACAAAACCCCAACAAACTTTAATTGAAGAGAAGGAAGAGTACTGTTGTGGAACTTTTGATCTGTATGATTGATACAAACTTCCTTTGCCTGACTGAAAAGCTAACCTGACCTTCCAATTTTGGACAGACTACTGCTGAGTGTAATGTCCTAATATCTGCCTCAGTCTGCAGGCAACAGCAGAGCTTCTTGTTGTTGCCACAGGACTCTCATATTTCTGAAGTGTGAGCAGTAAGTGCCCAGGACAGTTTGGAACAGCATCAAACAGTCTGCTGCTGCTTAGGAGAAATTTGTAAATCCTTCATATGTCACTAATGTGCAAAGTAAATCTAGTGTTGACTGGATTTTGACACACAAGTCCACTGTCATAATTCAGATTTATCAAAGATCAGTCAAAAAACCAGCATATAAATCAAATGCAGGAGGCCCTGAAAATCTGCTGGAGACCGTGCACCTATGAGAGTGTGGATCCTCCAGCAACTGAAAAAAAGAAGGCTGATCATTTGCCATGATACTCATGTTTATGTTTACCTATGTTTACAGTGTACTCCTTTAATTATAAGGCAGGTTCCTTATGAAAGAGTTATGTCCAAAACCAAACTTAATCTTGCTTGGTAGGCTCAGTATTTGAAGTCCATGGTATGAATAAAACTTCTACCTTTGTATTCATAGATTATTTCATCTTTTCTCCAAAAATCTGATATTTAGAAACACACTTACTTAATGCATGCAGATGTTCTGATCTGGGGACCCTCTTCAGGTAATGATTTGGCCTCTTTGAACGCAAGAACCTTTTTTTCCACACATACCACTTGAAGCTGAAACAGATGCCTGCCTGATCAGAGCATGCTGATGAACGCCAGACTGTATAAATACTAGCAAAAGAAGGAAAGAATAGAGGTATGAAAGGCTGGGGGAAAAAGCTTTTGTGGCCTCTCTATACATGGTCAAAATATGCTGTGAATTGCTTAAAGGTGACAATCCTCTTAGTGAGATCTGTCCTGTATTTCCTCCTGGTAGATGTTTGATGCAAGCTGGTAGATCCAAAATTTCAGGTGGAGTGAGGAGCTAAAATTTCTTTGCTTCAATTTTTGAACTCAGATTAATGATCTTCACTATCAGTTGCTTGTGGAAAGTGTTTATCAATGTCATCATCTCCCTCCACACTGAAATACTGGTGTTGAAATAATGATTCTTTAGGAATCATGTAGAGAGAGATGGAGCTGATTTTGTTTCACAGATGTTGCTAAAGATGAGTGGTTTCAGGAAAGGCTAAAGATCCAGAGGAGTACTACAGCTAAGGGGAGAAGAGGCTGAAACAAGTATGTGTTCTGTGGGGGCCTATCAGATAATTCTTGACCCTTTCTTAAGCATTTAATTAATTAATTCATTTAATAGGAGTTTTCTTTTCTTGGCACCTTTCCCAGCTTTTCTTTGGATCCCAAAAAAGGTGGATAGAAGCTTTTGGAAATTTTCAGTGTGCCCTTATGCTAAGTGAGGAACAGAGAGGAAAATCCTGATAGACCAAGACAAATTACACACACTTGCCTGTCTGTAAGAGACAGTAATATACTAGAAGAATATTTCTTTGCCAGCACCTTCCCCACATTGATTCATCTCGTTCCAGCAGCTTAATCATGGCCATTTGAATGTGCCATTGCAGATATTAATTCAGTTTGACACATCCATTTTCCGTACACTTGGGAAGGAAATCTCTTTCTACTGGTTCTCTACTTTAAGGCACAAAGCAAAACAAAAACAAAAGAATGTTGTGTGATTGGTACCAGCACCAGTTGCTCTATTTGTTTGTAAGTTCTTGTTCTTTTTGAAATAAGCTTTAGTGGCGAGAGAGGCCTTTAGACAATCTGGAGGGGATATAAAGAGTGTACTTTGTTTATAGTGAGCAAAAATAATTGAGCTTTGCTGTTGCTGCCTGAAAGCCCATGTCTCCTGTTTCTGGGACCCTTTTACTGTGTACTGTACAGAGCCTGCAGCCTTTCTGCAACAGCCTGGGACTTCCTCAGCCTTTCTGCTGTTTCCTTTTTTATGGTTGGGCTTTTGAGCAGCACTGGTATGCCCCAAACACCTGCCAGATTTGCATATCATTCTTGCTTGGCTTGAGCATCCACTGCAAAGTTGGCACATGAACTGTGGAGAAGCAGGGCTAGTGTTTTGATTGTATGCCAGAGCCTGATACTGAAATAGGCAGTGGGAAGGAATCCAGTAATTGTTGGCCCCTGATCAATGAAAACTGTCATTAGGCCAGTAAATCATCGGTATGTGGGCTTAGTTCTATATATCATCTTTGGGCTGGTGTCACCCTGACTCCAGGACAAGAACATTATCAACATGTCATCAAGTCTGCCGGGAGCTTTTTATTACTTTTTCTCCATTTGATTTATATCCATTCTCAAATTTCACACAGGTCAGGTTCGACAACACACTAGAGGGACATTGAGGGGACTGTTTCTTTAGGGCAGAAATAGATTTGCCAGCCCTGTCGAGCAGGGAACCCCTCTACCTTGTGCACCCCAGACTGCTGCTGGTAGAGCTCTGGCCTGGCAGAGCCACCCTGACTGGTTGCTCATTGCTGGGGCAGGAAGCAGAGCCTTCCAATATATCTGCTCAGACTGTTCACTGGGACTGTGCTGAGACAACACCTGATTAGCTTTGGCCTTGTCCACACACACAAGTGTCGTGACTCCAGTTTAAATAAACTGCTACTTTAGTTTGAATTGAATGGTGAAGACTCCATTGTAGGCATTAGGGGTTCTGGCTGCCTTCCTTTTTGTTTGTCTTAAACCCATTCTGAATCTATTAAGCCACATAGAAACAAACTGCACAAAACAAATGCCCACACAGATTTTTTGCTCTCTAACTCAGTTTAAAACCAAATGTCCCTTTTAAATCCAGCAGAGCTTGCTTTTGCAGACAAGCCTGTGCCACCTGTAGTGCTTTGGGAGTAATGACCCCTCTGAGCTAGCACATGTACAAGCTCTGGCAAAATCTTCTCCTGTAGCCTTTGGGAAATGTAGGTCTGTACTAGCTATGAAAGCTGAAGTTTCTGGGGCTTTGTTCATGTTTTTCTAAACAGGCAAATGGGTGCTCATTGTGATATAGGGATGTGGGGCGACATAATTTCTTCTTTAGGGTAATTTATGGTGACATAAAGACCTTTTCTGCAACAGTGTCTGCAAAAAGAGATGCACTGTTAAAGCAATAGCTGGGTAATCCTGAGGAAGACCTGAACATCCTTTAAAGCATGAATGCTTTCAATGTAAAATGCTGTCCTTCTCTTTGGACTGGAAATAGGGAACTGGGTAGCATTTCGTCAGTGACCTCTCCCTTATTCCTAACTATATCCTGTATTTTCAAAGCAAAAAAGGATTATTTCTCTGTTACTGCTTATGAGAGTGATGAGTGGTTAAAAGTGTATGGTGTGTGTAGTTATAGCCTATTGTAGCATAAAAGTTTGAACTCCTTTTCCATGCAAGTAGACTGAAATCTGGAGAAGATAGCTGAAAATAATTTGGCCAGAAAATATGGATGTTACCTGTTAGATTATAAAAGTAAAACAGCATGTTCAGAGTTAAGGCCAAATGCACAAGTAGCTGTGGTATACCAAGGGATTATATGCTGCTGCCTTCTTCATGCATAGTGAGTCTAGATACAATTGAGAGTCCAGGCCCTGACTTTTTCCATATTTAGCTGAACTTGAAATGTTCTGTTTAAAATAACTTTTTGTGGATTTCTACCTTGTATTTAAGATAGCTTTATTTAAAGGCAAAGTTAGATAAAAAGTTGCTGGTTAAGGTGAATGGCTAGCTTTTTACAGGCTGAGTGGCTTTTCTGGAGACCTTTTATTCTAATGTGTAAATCCCCATTAAAGGATACTCTGTTTAAATCTGATCATGGCCTCATTTCAGCAAAGCACTTAGCGTGTGCTGAAGTATGCAGCAAGTCAGTGAGATTACTTTGGGATGCTTAAAGTTAAGCAAGTGCAGTACTGAACTGGGATGTGCACGAGCACAAGATTAGTTGCTACACAAGTACAGACCTTATTACTCAATGTTAAATATTTTGAATTCTTTTTTAATCTTCTTAATGGGAAAGTGAGTAGGCTGCCTTGAAACTTTTCTTGCCAGATTCCATTTCTTAAATCAAAGCCTGCATTTGAGTGACTTGACCATGAAAAGCATTATAAACTAATAAACCTCTGAATTTGTTTGCAATTGTATAAACTTAAAAACAGACAAACCGGTTTAAGATTTCTTTGTTCTTGTTTTTTTCTTTTAGTATTCACTTTCAGGCTTGGGCCTTTGAACTGTTCTTTCCTTGGCCATGTTATGCTCTTTCCTAGCTCAAGGAGGCAAGGTGGGTAGGGGGGCTGTGCTGAACTACACTGCCAGTCTTGTTACCTCTTTTCACACAAACTCTATTCAAAGGAGCTACTGTTTTCTGTCAGTACAGTTTAGTATGGCCAGAGTGACGTACCTGCCTGACCCAGTCTGTTATCAGAAGGCTTAAATACAGCCCTGATCATAGAGGGCTGCATGACTGCTTCTAAATGTCAAAGTGTGGTGACTTAACCTGTGCATAATTAAGAAACTTGTGTTCTCCCCACTTCCACTCCTACTTAGCTGGGAAATGCAGAATGCACATTGGAAGTACAGAGTTAAGGCTCTGTACACAAGGGCATAAAAAATTAAATGCAGTGATAATACATTAGGGAAGAAAAAGAGCAAAGATCTCTAAACAAGTTCTTGAGTATTATCTCCAGCAAGCTCGTAAGAGAATTCACAGCATGAATTTGTGTATGTGTGTGATTATTGGCTTGTGCATGTAGGCTTTAAAGTCTGGTACAAACTGTATTTGTTAGTATTCCCCCTTGTCCTAAATTCTATCTAGAAAGTGAGTTCTTGAAGCTATGATAGTTTCCTGTTCCATTTATATATTTATTTTTAAATGTTTTAAGTTTGTTACTCTTAAATGGAAAAGACACCAAAGCAGAGGAGAAGGAGCTCTGCCCATCAAAACAGGCCTATGGAAATATCCCTAGCTAAAATAAACAGAGCTTTATTGGACACATTTAGGATTCAGTCAGGATGCAAAGGAGTACCCAGCCCATAATAAGCTCAGCCGCTGCAAAGTTTTCTTTGCAGGCATGGTCTAAAAGATTCACAAAATTAAACTGTTAACAAGGACCTCACTGCCAAATTGCAGCTGGTAAATATTGGGTATGCATAGTTGTTTGCCATAAAAGCAGTGAAACTTGAAAGAAAATGGTTTGTTAATAATACAGTGCTAGCAAATGGAGACTCAGACTCCAGGGCAAAATCCCTATACTGCCAGCTGACATGAAAGCTTACACCTCAGTCCATCCTAAGGCACAGACTACCACTTTTTGGACTGGCGTGCTGAAACTATCACAGCCCTTGGATTTTAGGATCTAAACCAGGTTGTGTTCATGTTTCCTGACATCAAAACCTTGTCACATGTTAACTAACACTCTCCTCATAGACTTCATTCCAATAGTCTACTATCTTCACTAATTCAAATGGAGCAGAAAGTTGTGTTAAGTTCTGTTCCTTTGTGTTGTGAACCTCTCTGCACCTCTTTTGTGGAGCTTGTGAGGCTGCAGCAGATGGCTTTTGGGGACATTCATCTAGTGCAAGTCACTGGCCCTGGGAAAACTGTAAAATAAGGTTTACAACAGAAATCTATCTGAACACTGCATTTTTTTCATAAACTCAGTGTAGCTTTCAGGGCCTTTACTTCATCACAATACACATTTTCCTAGCCTACCTCTGTGTGCTTCTCCTACTCCTCAGGTTTTTCTTTCTTTGTTTTCTAGCATCCCTGTTATGGATTATTGCCTTTGATTAATGATGCTTACTCTTCTTGTCGCATATGACATATTTGAGGGGGGTGTCTCTGCTGTGTACATTGACTTAACAGCAGCTCATATAGCAACTTTGAGAATTGCTTTAAAATGGTTTCTCAGGCAGCACAGTCAATGTGTGGCAGCACAGAGGAGCTGTACTGGATGAGGTACTGCTCTGTCAGCTGGCCACACCAGCAGGGTGACACTGTTTGCCAAAATTTGTTAAGATGGCCAAAGAATTAATCTGCCTCTTTTTTCAGTAGTCTGTAGTTGTAGATGAGCTTCACTGAAAGACATAATACACAGAATTATCTTTGTCACACCCAGTTTTCTTTTGAATTTATTTTCAAGGCAGCTCTACCTGTATATTAGATGTTGATTCCTCAGGTCACACATATGTAAAATGAAGTTAGGTAAGTCAATTTACATGTTAAAGAAATTTTTCTCACTGGATCAAGATTCTCAAGTGTTTTCTGAAGTGTCAGCCAGCAGTCCATCTCATTTCTGTCAGGTAAACCATAGAATTTGTCCAGAATTTCTCTGAAATCCCTGTCTCCATGGGATATCCATCTCTGCACTGCACCCCATTTTATCACACTCCTAGCAATTCTTTCTTCCTTGGACAAGGCTTATTGTAAGAGAAATGCAACTCTGAAAGGGCTGTGAGCCAATGCCTAAGTCCTGCTGATGCTCATGTGTATGTATGCATATGTGTTCTCATTCACAAGGAAGTTCCTATACCTCTAAACCTAGGAATGTTTTTAAGAGTTAATGCCAGATCATTAAAATTCACTGCAAGGATCATAGCTTAAATGTTCTCATCAGGTGTTGAGTGCTTGTGGGCTGTGGCTCTCACCAGGTAGGGGATAAAGACATGTGGGCATGTTCTTTCTCTACACCTATCCCATTTTCTTTTCTTCTGTAGCCTTTGCTTCTTTGCCTTGTTTGTGTTTCAGTCTCTATATACCTCAGCCTTGTTTCTATCATCACTTTTAAATCTTGCCTATAATACTATTCAGTTTCCTTGTCCCACTTTGAAGTTTATTTTTAATGAGGGATAATTAACATTAGCATTAATTTGATACCATATTTTTTGCTCTTATTCTGTTACAGGTACCCTGTATCTTTTTTCATTGTTTTTGAACATTCATTTAGATGCTTGATCCTGCAAACTAAAATTTACTTATTTAAGTATTCACATTGATTAAAAAAAAAACCTGTTAATTTGAGTAAGTTTTAGTGCTTGCACATCTAGTTCCAGCAGTTCAGGTATTGTTGTCCTCTGCTTTTTAGGACCTGAAAATGGACTATATGTAAGAAATTAAGCAGTTGGTTAGGGATGAGCGTTGGTGAGAAGCTGTGTTGGAGCTGTGCCTACCTTGCTTCAGCTATACCTGTCAGCTCTGGAATAAATCTTTGCACTTTATCTAAGCCTGCTCTCACAAACCAGATTTTACCATAGAAGACTTGATAGGAATCATTAAAGAGAGAAGAAATATTTCAGGAACCCTAATCTTCATCAGTCCATGTGGGGAGACTTGACCAGTCTTTGTTCTGCTTTTCCTGTAGAACACTAAAGTTTATGCATATGCAATATTGGATCTTGCACTGTGTCCCTCTAAAAGAAATCTGTATTTAGTTCAAAATGCTAGTGCATCTTTAATTGGAGAGCAAGAACCTTTGTTGGGATCCATGAATTAACTTCTCACAGAAGACAATACTTTATTTAGCTACTGTACCTGGTTAAAGCCCTGGGCTGGGTCCTCTGCTAATGCTAGTAGTTGGGATAGCTGGAGTAAATTTTAATGGTTATCAGTAGGAAAGACTGATCAAAGATTCAGGTCATTTGCAGCCTTGTGCTTCCTGCTTGTGTATCAAGAATTTCTTACTCTCTGCTGCCTTTCTTTTTTGTTTGTCATGTTTTTCTTTATGGTCAAAGAAGAACTGTAGCCTCCCAAGAGGTAAAGAAAAAATGAGGAAACTCTTTAGTGAGTAGACTGAGCAGACAACTCTTTAGATAATGAGGTTCATTAAATATGGTGCAAATAGTGGTGCAAATGCCTTTGTCAGTCAAGTGGCCCTTTAGAAGACTTTGGAGCCAGAATATTTCCTTTCATCATCTGGGCTTTGTCGAGGTGCACTGTTGATTAGGAACATGAATGCCAGGCTGACAGTGTGCTGAGTTGGGAAAGCTTGTCTGAACAGACTCACAGAAGGAAAATCGCTGAGCCTACACTTAACAGGTGAAATAAAGTGGGAACTGAGAGAGAAAACCACTGTTAATAGAAGGCAGCTTACTGGGAAGAACAGTGGCAAAAATCCTCATTATTGTTACTTGTTTTGTGATAGATGTCATCTTTCCTCGTTGCATAGTAAGTGTCTTCCAAGGAAAGACAGTGCACAGGAAACTGCAAGTTGACTTTTTGCACCCGCACTGACACTCGGCACCAGTCACTCCTGCAGACATGTAGGATGCTCTGAGAAAACCTCTTTGCAAGGTGCTTTTCTCCATTATGCATGTAGCAGAGAAGAGATCATGTAGAGTCCTCTGGATACTGCTGCACTGTCTGGATGCTCACAAAACTTGAATGCGAGGATGAGTCCTCAGCAATAAAAGGCAGTAGGACTTGAGAGTCTTTTATGATCAAGTCTGGTAGTTTAAAAACAAAAACCCTGTTGAGTGGCTTTGTGATTTTTACCACATGTCAAAAAGAATGATCTACTAGCTGTTATTATTTCTTAAAAAAAAAAAAAAAAAAGACCAGATGGCACAATTTTCCTACCACAGAGCCCTGAAAATGTACACCTCAGTACTGTGTCGAGGTGCTCAGTGTCAGTGCAATTGCCTCTGGCTGTATTACAGTGTATTTCAAGATTGTAAAGGTTATTTACCAATGGCTGGCAGGTCCAGTCCAACACTCACCAATGCTGTCACATTCTTAGATCAGTATGTCATTTGGAAGTATTGGCTTGTGCCTAAAAGCTTTTCTTTTCCCTGTAATGCAGTTAGAACCAAAATGAGTCCTTGCAGTTAAATTAGAAATATGAGCTATTGCAGATCAGACCATGGTCAAGTGTTTTTTCTACTAAGATCCTTTTATGGAATTTTTAATACAAATGCCTTAATCTCTGCTTGCTGCTTCTGGTTTTTTGGGTGTTTTTGTTTTGTTGTTGTTGTATTGGCCCATAGGTGCACTTCTGGCCTTGTTGTTAGAAGTTACAGATTTCTAACTAACATAACCTCAAGTGCAGACAGGAGTTTGAACCATTAGGTCATGTGCTTGGCAATAAAATGGCTGTGGAGCACTTGGAGATGACTCTGTAGTCTTTATAGCATGCGTAGAACATGATGGCTGAAAAATCCTTTTTGTTAAATCACCTTTCACTATCTCTGACAAGCAGGGCAGCTGAGCTGCTTCGCAGTGCCTTCCTCCATCTTCTCAGCACATGTTTCTGGCTACACCAAGCCAGGCAGAAGCCCAGCAGATGGTGAAAAGGCCTGGGTGCTCCAGGTCTGGCTGTGGCAGGTTTGCTGCAGTGTGGTGTGGCCGTGGTACTGACAGTTGAGGCAGTACCAGTAGGGTAAGATGCTCTTAAAGGATGAGGATTTATACAGCAGCTTGGTTTTGGAGCCATGTAATAGTGTTGGCTTTGTGGATTTTTAATGGAACAGCTTCTTCTAAAGGCTCCAATCCCTTATTTTCATTACGTTTTTAGAAATAAAACTTTCCTTTTAAGAAGGCATCTTAGTTGCTCTTCTGAGTACACCTATTTTCAGAAATGGTTTTTATTCTCCTCTGCTTCCTCTGCCCTTTTTTATTGTGTGGTTTCTTTGGTTTTGGTGGGGTTTTTTTGTTTGTTTGTTTGTTTCTACTGACCTTCTTTTTCTTCACAATTTGATTGATCCTCCTCTATTCAGTTCTGCATTGGCTGGCTGAATATGGAACCCTGCCTGGCTTTAGCTGAGACAAAATCGACTGCACACAATTTCCCTCTGACAGCTTGTACAAGAGCAAACATTTCCGAAGAGCTGAAAGTCTAGAAATTCAATCAGCGGAAAACCTACTGTGTGGAACAGCTTTGCTAGTGCTACAGTTCCCTGCTGGGTAGAAAAGCAATCCAGTTACAATAAATCCTTAAGAGTGGAGTCATTTGGGTAAAAGGAAAAACAAAAGCTGGTTTATACAAACTGATTGAAGTCAGACGTTTTGACTTCCCATTGAAAAAAGAGTCAAGGCCCAGGCTTGCTTGGTAATTTAAAGGGGAGATTGGCTCCTTTCATCTTTCTCTAGGGCAGGGTTCTTAATATTTTGCTTGTGAAAGAAATATAAAGAGTTTTCAACTTAGGCTAAAATATCTACTTTGATATCAGCCTTGATGCTATAGCTGACTATAAAGTGAGTTGGTCCTGAATGCTCCAGTGAGAGGTGAAGGCACAATTCTGTTTCCAGCCACTCTGATTTCGTTTCGCTGCAGTTACAGAAATGTGAAACCAGGGTAAAACTGGGATCAACATCAAGGCTTGCATGTCTTGCCAGGACAGCTTGGGCAACAGTTTGTGCTATGTTACTGGTGTGTCATGAGCTTATGAAGCTGTTGATGCAATCTGGGCTGCCTGACAGACTCTTCTGACTGAGGTTAGAGTTGTGCCTAGTGAGAAAGATCTGTTTTGATTAATTTTTTTCATTTTTTTTAAAATACAAGCAATTAAGAATTAGCAGCACTGAAAACATTTGACATTAAAATAACATCATTAACTGAGATGTCAATAATGACTGTGATGAAATATTTCTCCTAGTTTATACTTAAAAATCTAAATGAAGGTATCTTTGGTTAATAGGCTTCTTGTAATTTTCCTTTATTTTAGTAATTTTTTGCACCATTCCTCTTTGTGTGCCTTTCATACTGGAGCATGTTAAATGGACCAACAGGCATGAATAAAAAAATTAAGAAAAAAATCTGTAAAGTCAAGTGAGCAAAGTAAAATGCCTGGAAATGCTAAGATTTCCTTCCTCATTTAATACTTTCACATGTTTGCATAAGACTAGGCAACTTTTTGGGGGGTAAATGTGAATTTTAAGCTGCTACTGTCCCTTTAATTAGCTTCGGGGGGTCAGTGAAGCCTGCTGCTCTGTGTATAATCTGCATTCGGTTGTCATCCCTCTTCCCTCCCCACCCAAATGTGTCTGGTCCTAATGGAAAATACCAAAGATTGCATAAACACTAAAGGATTTCACCACTGGCCTTTTTCTTTAAATTAAATGCTATAAATCATACCAAACAAGTACAAAACCTTGCCATAAAGATGGAGTTAGGTTGATTTTAAAAAAAAAAAAAAAAAAGAAAGTAAAGCAAGATGATAACATGGTGAAACCTTGAAGATGCAGTTTGTGTCACTTTCTAGTCGTCAGCCCAAGAGAAGAACTCTGTGGACCTGTAATGAAAATAAACTACACCAAGTTTTGTCAAAGTGTTTTGGGCTAGTCAGGGAGTCATGTTTTCTGTGCCACCTGTTTAAAGCATGGCTGTGCCTCTCAAGGGGAGCACACTAAGGGCTTGCTAGCACTAGTGATGTGCTCAGTATATGGAAATGGTGCTCTTACAGCTTTTTGACAATATCCAATATCCTTGGTTTGTCTGGCTTCCCACAGTGCTGATTTTGGCCCCTGGAGATGAATCCCTGGCATTCAGAGTTGATCTTTGAGTACTTGTGCACTTGTGAAACCTGGACCAAAAGATCCAGTTTGGTTGCTCAGAAAGTTTTTGGGAAAAAGCTTTTCTAGTAGATATGAGGCAGAAGGAGCATGTCATTAGCCTCATTTGTTTTCTGCTATTAGACAGTTGGGAAAATCGGGGGCAAAACACAGGGTTTACTCCAAAGGCAGTTCCTGGCCTGAGTGCTGCATCCTGGTAGCTCAGAACCTGCTGTTCCATGGAGACAGGAGTACTGCTGCAGTGCACTATGCACCGTGGTGTAAGTTGTTCTAGTATGGCTTTCCAGCCTTTCACATACTGAATAATCCTCTTAGTCTGGATCTGTGGGGGTGTTTTGATGAAACTTAGAACCCAGAATTCAGAGGTGCACTATTTGGACAGTTTAGTAAGCTTTTGAATTTGTGTAATAGAGTTTCAACTCTTCTGATTCCATGTGCTTAGCCCTAAGGGCTTAGAAATAGTGTCTACTTCTGTGTTGTCCCCTGTGTTCTCCTAACTTTTTCTATCTTAGTCCTACTCTGCTACTGTGGAAATTTCCAAGTCCACAGACTAGATTTGAATTACCTGAGCTGTCTCAAGTTTCTACCACTCTGAAATGTGGTGGAGCCACCTCAGTAATAATGGTGTTTTACTTACAAAGCCACAAGGCTTGAGGATGCCTTCCTTGTCAATCCCTAGAGAAAACATTCTGTCCCCAAACAGTGAAGCAGAAGAGATAATAAGGAGTCATTTTACAAGGAACGACATTTTATCCTGAACAAACATGGTAGAAGATTTTAGTTCTGGTGTCCCTAAGCTGTTCACTGGTGTTTTGGGGGGATAATTTTGCTGGAAAGAAGGTGTGCATGGGAGCAGCTGCAGTGAAAGTGGGGAGACTATTGAGCTTCTACAAGGAAAACTTTTATGCAGATGAAAGAGTATGAAAAATGTGGTGCTTGGAAATGAGCAGCAGTGAAAAATTAATGATTATGTGTATTGTACTATGGTTTATATTTGAACTGTTCAGAAAAATAGACCAGGCATTGTTGCTGCTGCAGAAGTAGGACTGAGGTTGTTTTCCACTATCTTCCATCTAAATTCTTGGGGAAAAAAAAAAAAAAAAAGAAAGAAAAAAAGAAGATGCAGGAGAATACACCTGTTTGTCTAAAAACTTTCAAACTCTTTACATTTTTATTATTGAAAGAATGGTGCCTACAACTGAGTCGTGGGATAGATTTTCCCCTTGCCCCACACCCTCCCAGAATTTTTTTTCTCGTTGTTCCATGTGTGAAATCTGCAGTTTGCTGGTAGGAACTTTATGCAGACTTTTATACAATAATTGCAGCGGTGGATTTTTAGGAGTTTGTGTATGAGGGGGAGAAGGAATTTAATATCCTTGTTTTATTTTCATCTGTTTTGATTTGATATCCATCCCGGTGGAGGGCAGGGCACCACCAGGAGAGGTACTGCCAGGTGTGGGTGGCTTCCTACTGCTTTCTAATTCTGTGGTCACAGAATACCCCATTCTGCAGTCCCTGCACAGATAAGTCTCCCACTGATTTCAATGGGAAATTTGCCGGCATCAGGGATAAAAGAGTGGGCCCCAAGTTGTGTACAATGATGCAACCTGATCCTCCTGCTGTGGAAATTGATGTAATCGCATTCTCGCCCTCCCCCCTTTTCTCAACCCTTCTCCCTCCAAACCCCTGGTGAATCCTGGGGGGCTTCTCACCAAAGGAAAGGAGGATGCAGCTGTGTGCTGAAGCAGCAGGGGAGGGGAGGAGACCTGTTAGAAAAATGTATGAAGGGTTGTATCCTAGATGTAACCCTAGAAAACAGCTAAGAACACAGCCCTGCCAGCCCTGGGAAATGCAGTCACCTGCTTTTGCCAAATGAGCTGATGGTTCCTCTTTGTAGTTGTGACACCAGGACGTGTCCTCCCGCATAGGCTGTAGGGCTGAATTAAAGTGTTCCTGAAGTGAGCAGTCTCCTGGCTGCCTCTGACAGCAGAGGGACAGGGTGAGCTTGTTTTAGGACTCTCTATTGTTATTGTTGGCAGTCCCTGCTTTTCAGCAGTGCTTTTGTGCCCTGGCACAGCACAGGTTGCTTGGGAGTATGGAACCTGGAGAATGCTGAGCTTTGTTGCTGGGTGAGCCGAGAGACCTCTGATGCTTCCCTCTGCTTTGCCTCTTATGTGGGCTTTGGTTTTATTTTTTTCCTTTGGGAATTCTAGGCTCAGCTGAATTTGTTCTGTGTTTTGCGGAAGAAAGAGCTTGTTAAAGAATTCCCTGATGACTTTGAAGTGAACTATTTATTTTCTCTCAAGGGTTATTCAGTGTAGCCATTTGCCCCCTCTCCTCTGTTTTTTTCACCCCAATGTTTCCTGAGCTACAAGCATTCTTGGAATATATTAGTTGTAATGAGTTATGTGGGCATCAAAAGTTTTCTTTGAAACTATATGGCATCAACATCTGTTAGCTCTTAGAGAACAGAGACACAGACAAAGGGGCTGATGGGGGGGAGGGAGGGAAAAGATATTAAATTCTGGAGTATGAAGTCTCCGTCTCAAAGACTCAGGGGGAGGGGAAAGGGAAATCTGCTAAACTCCGAGGCTTTGATGTGGTCCTCTGGCCCTCTGATTCCTTTTATGGGAATGTGCGTGGCAGCCGGTCCCGCATGCCCTGCCCGCCCTGCCCGCAGCACCAATCCTGCCACAGTGCTTGTGACTACAGGAACATGTTCAGTGAAAATACCCTCTGCTCAGTTTTCAGCTAGTGAGATGGGGAGTAGAAATTCCTAATGGCAGTGTTAACTCTTAAGTAAAAAAATAAAATAAATGTTTAGAAGTTGACTTTTTATTTGCTTGTAATCCTCCTGACCCGTGGGTCAACATCAACTGTTCATCTAAATCAGGTTTTTAAATGGTGTGTGTCTGTGGTTTTTTTATTGCCTGTAATTAAAAAACATGTGTCTATTTCTATGTATGCAGCACTGAAGAGCATCCAGGCACAATCACTGATGCTGTACTACTTACAGGAATGTATCAGGACTGGTTCTCCATTTTCTTTTATCTTTTCCTGTGGAGCCTCATAGTATTTGTCCTGCATGCCAGGGAGCAGGGGAGGGTAAAAGGAACCTTTGTCTTTCTTTTCCTCTTGTTGCTTCTAGTTTTAGCCATAATGCCATTGTGCTTCTCTATGACTTCCTGGCCCATTAAAACCCTGACCAGTTATAAAATGATTAGTTGACATACCTGGGCTTTGGGGACAAAGAAGTGGTTTAAAAAGGAATGTGAACCATCTGTTTTGCCAGCACCTCCTGTTGACAGATTTATGGATCAACATTAGCATATGTGTCCAGGGTCACACACCTGTGCTTCCTAACAAGGTAATATTATTTAGCAGGACATGCTTTTGTCCTTAGGATTCAGAGCTTTTTGCTAAGGTGGGCATCAAGAATTCCATTTTACAGTTGAAAAACGAAGGTACAGAGAGATTTAAGTGACTTGCCCTACACCACACAGTGAGTCTGTGGTGGAGCAGTTATTGAATCCAGGTTTCCTCCAGCTGCATAAATAGACGTCATCCATTAGCAGGAAAAGACTTACAGCTATAAACATAATAGAGGAGCATTGATTATCATTCTGGGGGACCTTTAAGGCCTTGTGCTGTATGAAACCTGTGCCATGTAGGAATATACAGGCTATTATTCTCACCACAAGAAAGGTTCAGAATGCAGTGTGTTAAAGCTGTAATGGTCACTGAAGCTGCTGGAAAGAATACCCTTGATTTCAGTGTTTGCATCTTAAATGAGCAAGTTTTTCTGTAGTCATTTTCTGCAGGGTTGTTTCTCTGCATATATACCTCAGTGCACTTAAGTCTGTTTGTTAAAGAGTTTCTTGGTAACCAAATCTATCATAAAAGGAAGTTGAGTAGAAAATTGGTTTTATTATGTCTCTGTGTCCATCTGCCTGCTGTGAAGAAACCCAGGATAAGCAATCTGAAGAGTTAATGAGCTTCTCTGAGCTTGAAGTTAAATGAATATTTGTCCTCTTTCATTCACCTCCTTAGACTTGATCAGTATAATCTATAGGGAAGATGAGATCTTGGGGATATGGGACAGTTGATTTTGCAATTAGGAAAGAGGTTAGAGGAGAGCCAGTACAAAGTAGAGTAAATAACTGAATCTGTAGAGTGAGTTCATTTATCCTTCTGAGGTAGCTTCAAAGTGAATTTAAATATAGCAAAAAGCAGTAATTTCTTGTTTTAGTCCTATTTAAACTCAAAGGTTGATGATCTTTTTTTAGTTGGAGATGGTTGTACCCTTCCATTGGAAAGTAACAGCTGAACCCATAGTTCTATTCAAGTGGTTGCTTTCAATTATTTATTATCGGGTGGAAGTCCTTGAAAAGCTGTCTCATCCAGTCATCTTAAAAAGTAGAAGTCATGATAGCTCCCGAATTCCAATAATAGTGTTAATGGAAGATGCCACTTTGCAACAGCTAGCAAGAGTTTCTAGAAGTCCATGGAATCCAGGGTGAAAACATCATAGAAACTCAAACTCAAAAAGGAAGACCTCATGGGTTTAGAAGAAAAGGTAAAACATGCCTTAGAAGAAACAATGCTAGGCTTAAGCCAAGCCTTAAATGTGTATTGATCTGTTTCTTTCTACATGGTAGATCCTTTAATTCTTATTTGTTTTCACCTGTTTCGTTATAGTGAAGCATGGAATCTATATTTTATCTGTATAAGGTCCTGTGTAGGGAGCCTACTTACGAACAGGGAAGAAAAGGAATCATAGAATGATTGCAAGGGATCTTAGAGATCATCTGCCCCAACCCCCCTGCCATGGCAGGGATACCTCTCATCTAGATAAGGTTGCTCAAAGTCTCATCCAACCTGGCCTTGAGCACCTTCAGGGAGGGGGCATCCACAGCTTCTCTGGGAAATTTCTTCCAGTCTCACCACCCTCACACTAAAGAACTTCCTAAGATCCAGTCTAAACCTACTCTCCTTCAGTTTAAAAGCATTTCCCCTTGTCCTATTGCTGGACACTCCTATAAAAAGTCCCCCTCCAGCCTTCCTGTAGGTTCCCTTTAGGTATTGGGAGGCAGCTATAAGGACCTCCCAGAGTCTTCATCAGGCTGAACAAGGACTTAAAGAGGACACTAATACAGAAATGTATGGTTTGTTTGAACAGGCTTGTGAGGGAGATCTTGAAACATTTTTGAAAGAGAATGTTAATATGAAGTCTTTACTTGCAAATGCAGAAAGAGCCAAATGCATGCCCAGAACACATTCTTATCTTTTGCCTGTAAGTAGTGATCACACAACATTGTGTGCACAAAATGGACAAAAATGTCCATTTTTGTTTATATTTGACTGGATGGATTTGTATGCATGGAAGCTGCTAGCACAGCAAAAGGTCATTTCCAAGTCTGAGTGCAAGCCATTTAATGTTTTGTTTATTTGTTTTATTTTGAGTTTTGAGCCTGACTGTGAAGCTATCTATGTAAGGAATGATGATCACCTCAGATACCTAAGTATCTGCTTTCACCTTTATTGTCATATTTACACATGACTATGGTTCTAGTCCATGGGAAATTTCAAATACCTTAGGGGGAACTAAGTTCCTCCTACATTTTTATTCTTTTTATAAAAAAAGCCTCTTACCTCTTTAAGAGAGAACAAGATTAAAAATAAATGAAAACAGTAATGATGACTGCTTTTGGGTTTGGAAGGGTTTTCTTGAGGCATCTTCAAGAGCCTCAGTTTTCATCTGCTAAGGACTCGCTGTATGAAAAACTTTTTCTCCCACAAGCTGGTTTGAAGCACTCGGTAGCTCCTTAGTGGTTTACAGAGCCCTCAGTCCTTTCGGTGAAAGGCCAAAGGACATCCTTACTCTCTTGAAACTCTATTTGTGTTTTATGTTTGCATCAAGTGTGGAAGTTTGTGCACAGATGACAGAGCATTCTTGTTGGCAGCTGCTGTAAAACAATTGTAGAACCTGCTCCACAGTTACCATGTATCTTATGCCTTGCAGTCCTGTTGTGAAACATATTTCTTCAACTTTGCTCTTGCCAAAATAATGGAACTTAATTCCATCAGTAAGAGAATAAAGAGAGAGGAAATAAAAATGTTTCAGTGAGATGGTTAAAACCAGAGAGGAACATTTTCTTAGTTAACAATTTGGGTTTTTAAAATATATTTTACTTGGGGAAGGTGGTGGTTACAATACCTTAATAAAAACTTCACTGAAACAGGAAATGTGCATATTTTCTGCCAAAAAATGTGGAAAAGTGAATATTTTAAGGCTAAATCAAAGGATTTTAATGAGATGTTTGAAGGAGGAGAGGTAAAGCAACTTGTTTCTACATGAGTAGAGCAACACCTTTTAGAAAAAGGGTAATTAACACAATATTGACTGTGATGTAATAATACAGGGAGTAGGGGGGTTTGAACTTTACAGATGTGCTTATTATCATGCTAACTGACCTAAATCGAAGCTTATTGTTTGATATATCTAATACAGTCGTGGATGTAGCTGTCTCAGCTTACACGAAAACCCAAACTTTATTAACACCAGTTTAGTCTATATGTGGCTTACTAAAACACACACACACTGCCTTCTGTAGCTTTGTCTCCTGTGTGCTAGGTGCTGGGTGTCATTGAGAGAAGCATGAAAGGCAGAGCCAGGACACATAGAGTCATACTGGTGACCAACATTAAAGAAATCATTTGGCACAGGGTCTAGGAGGTAGAACTTGGGAGATGTGACTCCAAATACAACTGTGCAGATCCTGGAAGGTGAGGAATGGGACCTTAACCTTGATGTAGAAGCAGAAAGGGAGACAGTAAAAGTGTAAGAGGAATAAAGTGATGTAGACAGAAGGATGTGTGAGGATTTGGATGACAGCATTTTCAGATAGATGATGAAAAGGAAGTCAATAGCTGGAAGCCCCAGAGTGAGTGTCTGGCCTTTAGTCTCCAGAGATTCGTATCAGTAAAAACAGTGCAGAGTAAAAACAGAGTAGTTTGGGTTGAGGTTGGAGTTAAATAAAATTCCCAGCAATTTGAATTCATCAGATTCTGATTACATGGCCAAGGAGGGAAGTGAGTGACGATTGCCTGACTTGTAACCAGCTGAATAGAAGCCCTGGGGTGTGGGAGCTTTTAAAGATTGTTTTTCTTCCTCATGTACATATGTACTCAGCAGCATTTCTGAGGGAGTTGCACTAATTAACTCTACCCCCACCCTCTTAAATCTGAGCTGAGTAAAGCATCACCTATCAGAATGGGATATATGGGACACGGGGCCTTCCTACCCAGGCCAGGCAGGCAGCTGTTCAGAGGTTTGAAGCAGATGGTTGAGCCTGAATCAGTCATTCCGTATGACTTGTGTTGGTAGATAACAGAGGCCACCTTACTTATCTGGGAAACTCCCAGTGGGTTAGAAGCACTTAGTTAAGATGGGTTCCTGTTTAGCAGCCTGTAGAAAATGGCATGCTGGAATAATTCTTCTATGTAAATGTTTCTTTTCTTTATTCTTTCAAGTGCTCGCTGACCTCACTTGTATAGTATTTCACAGGGTACATCTGGTTTTGGTTGTTTCATGACTCAGTGTTCCAGTTTGAAAATGCAGTGTTGTGATTTAAAACAAGGTGTCAGGACAGTGATATACAGCTACCTGTGACCTAAACGTTGTTGCTTTTCCCGGGCTGGGCTCCTGCAGCTTGCGGGGCACGGGGAGGCCCCTGCGGCCAGGCCAAAGGGCAGAGCCATCCCCTCCAGCCTCTGCTTCCTTTGTGCTCCAGCACGGTTCTCCCCAGGGGCAGCTCTTCCAACCTGCCTGTACCAATTGCTTTCCCCTAGAGCTGCAAGTTATGTCTTACACGTTCACCTCTTTCTCTTGCTCTTGTCCATTTTCTCGGTTTGGGTAGCAGGAGTGGGTGTGTTATTTTATTCACAGAAAGGCAATTTCTACAGGTTATTGGGATAATATTTCATTATGCAGTATGAGCTGCAGTCAGAATTGTTTTCTTTGATGCTTGCTCAGCCAGAATCCTTTTCTCCAAAAGGCACAGGTGTATTTTGGTATTTATCCAGGTTGGACATCTCTCAGTGGTGCTAAAAATAAATATTCAGGTAACTCTCGCAGTTCTTCTGATGGAAGAATTAATGATAATATGATGAATTATTTAGTTTCTTTCCTTTCCCCTTAATTTGTTTCCACTAAAATCCTTGAGTTGCCTACACCTTTTGCAGATACACATCTGTTTACTGAAGATAAAACATGTCATAATCTTACACATGCAGAGGAACACTGATTTAAATGAGTCACTGAATTGTTCAATCAATTCAGCAGTTTCAGGATGGATTGTCAACTTTTAGTGACATTTAACAGTTATGTTATGGCTCAGCATAACAAAACCAGTTTTATAGAATTTGGTAATTTGTAGTAATTTGATTTAAGGCAGAAATTGCATTAAGATACTACTTTAACTTAAATAACTGGGAGGTAGAGAAGGAGTGAAACTAGAATATAAAACATAGTTACTTAAGACCCATGTAATGGTTGAAAATGAGACAATAAGGAAAATAGCTTAATGAATATTAATGCTTTACTCTTCTGTCTTCCACTCTTTTCCATTGAGTTACTTGATGATGTATTTTCCATCAACAAATGTATGCTCATTTTTAAGTGCCACCTTTTGAAAAAAACATAAAAAATATTGACTTGTGTGTTTTGTAGAGGATGAGATTAATGAAATCATTTTAACAGTTGATATTTGATACCCAGATTACTGCTTGCTTTGCTAACATTTTAAGAGATGAAGGCTGCTGGTAGATAGTATTCTCCTCAGAGGTACCCTCTTCAGAGGTACATCACAAGTGGGCTAATTCCTACTCATTGCATATTTGCTGATTTAGAGAAAATGGGTTTTTTCCAAGAGAGCAGGAGGGAGCAGGAATTCTGAGCTTAGTAACAGTAAATATTTCACATTTTGGAAAGAGCAGAGGTGCCATATGTGCCCACGTAGTCACTTCTATCTGTCTCATTATCTGCAAGAGCAGTCAGAGGTGTGAGCTCAGAGCTTCATGGCAAATGATGACATGGGGAATTTTATTTTAAAAAGTGTACTAACTTTTAGAAGGCCCTGGAAAGACCATATTATTGCAGAAATATGCTAACTTATGGTAACATTTAATGTCTTCTTTTTGTTCATTGTCCATTTCTTCCATAATTTTCAAGGCAATGATCATAAATTCATTAAAAAAAATAATTCATTTTTTTTACTGGAAAAAAAAAGCTCAAGAAAATGAAATAGTTTGTGTGACTTGCTTTTTCGTAAGCTAAATCCAGAATGACAGCTTTTATAACAACATTATGCCATGCAAAATTCTAGAATTCTGGGCCAAGTTGCCAGCATTTCTCAAAGCCATTTAGCCTGTAAGTCCTAAGTTTATTTCAGGGTCATGAACAGAACAGTATTTTCAGGTTCTCTGGGCTACCTATCCAGTAGTGTTTGTGAAATCTGATTTTTAGAATGCTGTTGCAGAAATTGATACTGAAGAATGCCTAAGATATACTTTTGTGGCTTAGTTACTTTGCGATAACTAATCTCAAAGAATAACATTTGGACATGTGGAAGGCAGAAAAGAACTTGTGGCATTTTTTCCAAGAAAAAACCTGCTCTCTTTTTTTTTTCTTCAAGAAAATAAAGTGCTTTTACTGTGATAAATGTGCTGAACAATAAAGTTAACAAATACAAGCAGAAATTAATTTTCATGGCTTATTCCCTTATTCTTTTGCTGTACACAAAGGTCCATATTGTCAACTTCACAAGCTGATGCTGAGAATGCTCTGTGCTCTGTGTTCCTGGTATGTTTTTGCTGGTGAAGTTAAACCACCAGGTGTGAAGCACATCAACTTTTTAGGACCGTATCCTTCTTTATTACTGTAGCTATTTGTCAGTGACAGAGAGTGTTTGTGGAGAATCTAGGGAGCCAGACTATAATGCAAGATGGGTGATGTTATGGTAATGCTAAATCCTTCAGAAAGAATGGGAGAAGGCAAAGCATGAGGATAACTGTTATTGCTATGGTTTAGCTGGGTGAGGGATGGAACTGGAAGGATCTGCTAATCAGAGTAAGAATGCTCTTCAGGGACTTTGTAAGTGGTATTAGCTCTGAATCTCACTGATGCCATTTATTAATACCTCAGCAGCATTAGGGAAATGTTTCTTGAGTCTGATATAAGATCATCTGTATATCTATGGCATCTGCTTCTGTGTTGCTTTAAATATACTGAGGCTGACAAAATTTCATTAATTTTGGGACTGACGGATCAGTGTCTGGTATCTGCTTTTCTTGGGTGACCTCTGTCATATGAAAGTTTTCATTTTGTTAGTGGAACCAAGTGATAATATTTCTCTGTCAGTAGTAAAGGGTTTATTTCTCTTTTATCATTTCCTTTTGGAATTTTTTTTAATGTCTTGTTTGATTGACAGAACATCAAAATGCTAAATATTAATATGCTTTGTAAATGGATTTGAATATGAACACTCCTTTTTTCTTTTCTCTGTATAATCTATTCACCTCCATTACATTTTTGTCCTCAGGTATGTCCAGAGCATTGTAAAATAACACCAAATACCATTGCAAATACAGAGATTGACTTCTTTCCCTCAAAACAGCTTCTGTGCTCTTGTTAGTGTTTTACATTAATCCTGATGATAATGAACACGTATTCTGAACAACTCAACACTTCGCATATAGCATATTTGTCATTAATGCTTTTTTTTTTTCTTTTTTTCTTTTTAAACAGGATTTATCTGGGGAAGGCTACAGAGACAGTATTGGAGAGGAACACTTTCATCTAGAAGGTATTTAAAGAACAAAATTTCTTGGTTAATATTAAGGGGTATTGGAGTAAGTCAGTGATAGTGGGAGAATGCAGTTCCTGGTGTATTGATGGGTCATTTCCCTGGCAAAACTGTTAAGATGGGGTCAGGGTACTATTTCTGGATCTTCTACCACTGTCCTCCTAGTATCAGAAAAAGTCACTCAGTTGTATCATAGAGACCAAGATACAAGCTGTTGCACTTATTTTCCAGGCATTTATCTTGGCATTGGTAGCAGTAGTGAAAAGTGCTGTTCCCAGCAGAGGTGGTAAATGCAAGCACTGAAAACGTTAGCACTGAGTTTTGTGATAAGCTGCACACCTTCCTGTATTGCACAAACCAGATGTAGAAACTTGTGCATTATTTTCTTATGCAAACCAGAGACTTACTCAATACATTTCTGCTGAATATGAGTGGAATTATTATTGCCACAGATAACTTCTTTCCAATGCTCACCTCATCTCTTCCTCTGTGACCAGGCCTCTCCTTGCAGTGGAGATGGAATCATTGTGGTGGGAAGGGCCTTTGGGAACCTTGAGCATGGATACTGTATTCTGGGTGCCAGAGAACACATCTGAGGTACCTTGGAACTTCTGTTGGGCAAGTGGGAGTTGAGGAATGGAAGAGATTAACTTGAGGACACTGTTGCTTGTTCTTTTTAAAAAACCAAAGAATGTGAACTTCAGAAACTCTATGGAAAACTCTCAAGTATAGCAAGTGGTTTCATGGGCTTGTGCTAGGTTTACATTATAAGCTAGTGGAAACAATATACCCAGCTTATTTAGAGCAATGAACCATGTGAAGCTTAACTTGGAAACTTCTGTCCTTGTATAATCCAGTCAATTGTTTCTGATGGTAGAGACTTCTGTCTAAACAGAACTCCAACGATTCTTTGTGTGGAGAATGTATGACTTCCAGTTCTGGTTCCTGACTTGTGAGCTGTCTTAGCATACTGTTTCTTAGATCCCATGGATGGATGGGTATCATGTATGTTGTATACAAAAAGTGTTCCCTTGTATGTGCCTGTAACATAGGATCTCAGTTTCAGCTGGTGCTCAGAGGCTACTGTTAAACACAAAAGCAAGATATTCTTACCAGGATGTAGTCAATGTTTGTTAAAAGTGTTCCAGGATTTAACTTTACCACCCTTTTCCTTTCTGCTCATGGTAGGACATAACTCTAATAAAAAGTGGCTTTTTAATTTTTAGTACTATAGGGCAGTCTATTTAACACAGGATATTAAATGTCTGCAAGGTGAATAATTTCATTTTTCTGTGTCCCATTCTACATTTCCTTTCCTCTAATTATTTCTTACTTTGTTGTGTAGAATTGTGTTGCATAGCAAACATAATATCCAATATATATTTCCAAACTAGTCAGCAGCAGGATTGTTTTTATTAGAGTGTAAAACCTTTTAGGCTACTGTAATTTCA
This sequence comes from Calypte anna, assembly GCF_003957555.1. Lineage (NCBI taxonomy): Eukaryota > Metazoa > Chordata > Aves > Apodiformes > Trochilidae > Calypte > Calypte anna. The sequence continues at coordinate 6,370,562 of NC_044257.1, read as the reverse complement.
GTCAGCAGGTTTACATGATTACTTCTGATGCGTCTCATTTCTTATGAAGCAGCTGAGTAGAGAAGACAAGATTTAGATAGCAGCAGGTGGCCCTTTCTTTGCGTGCTGCCACAGGGGAAGAGCTGTTCTTTGGCATCTTTCCAGTTGGGAGGCAGGTATCTGTTCCCACCCACTGCTTGGGAACATGCATGCAGATTGCCAGGGCTTGGTCTTCATTCCTTCTGCTTTCACATCTCCAGGCTATGCTTTCCATGCTGGAAACTCTGTCAGCCACTTCCCTCCTGAATGGGATATTTGGAGTCTTCTTACAATTACCAGATGCCACTAGCAGCATTGTGTTAAAGCAAGATGCTTTCATGCTTTTTGTATAACTTTGTACTTTTTGCTGGCATAATAATTTTGGATGATTGTGACATTACTTATATTAAAAATTGTGATGTTAGGTTAGCATCAAGTGAAGTTGAAACATGATTTGAGACCTTTGTTAGGGCACAGCTTGAGTTCTGTGTGGCTTAGATACAAGATGACCACTGCAGTAGCTCTTTTCTGCATAGAAATGTTTTGCGTGAAAATGTAATTAATATTTTAGAAAGAATATTTATCTTTCCATCCAAAATAGTTGTTTTGTCTTTATTTTGCTACCTCATAATATTTACATGCATGATGGTGTAACATTGTATGATTATACATTCATGAGTCTAAAATAATATCAACATCACTGATAACTGGACTCAGAGATAGGAAGCTGTAATATACTGAAACATGCTTGATTGGGCTGAACTCACAAAGGACATGAATGGCAACAGAAAGACTTGAACTGAGCTCTACCAAGTCCCAGGCAAGTGTCTCATCAATGAACTATATTCTGTCTTCATAAACGCACAGTAGGGATTGAAAAAAAATGAAAAAGAAACATTTCTCAGATTTGCAAAAAAGCACAGCAGGTGCTGAAGTTCTTCTGGGTTAGCAGAAAGTTAGAGCCTTCATACTCAGAGACTTTATTGCAGAATAAATCTGAGTTCTAATTTAGAAGAGTCTCACTAAAAAGACAAAGTGGCAATAAGAGAAATAATTGAATTCCTTATTTTGCTTTACATAGCCAAGTTCATTACCTTTTTTTTTCTCTTCTTCTCTTCCCCAGCCCACCCCCCAGCTGTCTGAGCAGTACAGATAAAAAGAACTCTCTTTGCTGGATTTAACTTCTGTGTTGTTATGTAAAGCTCGATCAAATCCTTTCGTCTTAACAGACTTAACTGGCCAACAGCAAAAGGCTCGGGATTCTGGGATTAAGATTGTATTTGGTAAGAGGACTGGTGCATTAGTGCTTTCTTTTGAACTATAGAAAGAACAAAGTAAACATCAAAAGCATTAAGCCATGAGAGCGGATTGTTGACTCAATGTCGCTGCATGACAAGAGGTTAGAACTCTATAGTAGTGACTCTGTTTACTGGGTGCCGTGCAGGAAGAAACAGTTTGACCAATATTGTGTATCATATCCAGTACCTGCCTTTGATTTTTCTACTGGCCAAGTCACTAAACTAACTTTTTAACATTTTCTGGTTAGTGTAACCAGTTACTAACATGGTCAGTGATTTCCTTAGATGAGACATCAATGGAAACCTCAGTCTCCTCTTACATTACTCTTACTCTGATTTCCCTCTTCCTCTTCCCTTAATAACTTAACAATTAGGCATGCTGGATATAGATTCTGTAGTGGATTCATTTGCAGCTTTCATTACAAGTTTAGCAGTGCTTTCCCACGGCATTTCAGAGACTTCCAGTTGCCAGACTTAAAAGTACTTGTGCAATCTGCTGTGGCATGACTTCTCTTGCTTGAACTTTCTTATCCAGCAGTTTCTGCACAGAAGGCATCTGCTTCATCACTCTACATGGCAGGATAAAAGAGTTTGCATTTCCTCTTCCTCATCCCTAGATAGATTAGTAGGTCACCAGAACTGAATGACTGGAGGTGGCTCTGAAAAAAGTCACAAAAACTGGCACAGGTGTTGGGAGATATTTTTCATTTAATTTCAGTGGGGAATATAAAATGGCAGGCAGGAATTGAATGTAGCATCAAACAGCAAGTCATTCTTTCATCATGGAGACATGATGATGGCTCTGAAAGGTATCTGCTATTAGTGTGGTCAGTTATGACATCCACATCTTCTCCCTGCTACTGAAGGGCATAAGCAGATTTTTCTATTGACTCCTTCAACAGTCCTGTTCTTGTTGTCCCAAACTTTCACCTCCTTTCTCTGAACCTTTCCACAGAAAGAAGTTTCACAGCTAAAACCTGAAGACCAGTAGAGCTTTCTTATCCTGATTGCTCCATGTCTTTGTGAAGTGGGGTTCCTTCATCTTATCACATCTAGGAACTTTTTGGAGCAGTCCATTTTCTCTCTGCTTGTGATATCTGAACCAGAAAAATCTCCCTCTGATATAGACTGATTGTGGAAAAGAGGCCATTTTCTGCTTGTCTCATTACAAGCTCCTTACCTCCCAGTGGGATATAGCTATCAGTCTACTTCAGCTGTCTTTTGGAGTTTAAGGTGAAGTTCTTAAGCTCAGGAAACCTAACTTATCACCCAGTTAGTTATGTGATAATGTGATTTCTCACACATTTTTTCACTGTTCTTAAAAGTATGACTTAAGTGTTTCTATTAACCAGAAATCTTGCATATCTGTAAGATCAGTCTGGTCCTATACCTGTCAGAGGAGCTGCCTCTTACACTGATAGCAATCTGTTCATTTGTCAGCAGAGGTGATGTCTTGATTATTATTGACTTAGCAGAAGATTGGAGAAGATCCAAGCCTTCCTGGAGCCATATCTGAACATGATTTCCAAAGTCCCACTGAAAACAGTGACAGAGCTTGACCTGAATCAATTAATTTTTTATATGTTTCCCAAACTGGATTCATCCAAATCTTTAGACGTAAGTTGGAACCTCATATGGTACCAGAAAGGGACCAAATTATTCAAATTATTCTGGTCATCTTGTCCATAAATAATACTGAACACCCCAGTGGAGTTCAAAACACATGTTGTTGCTGGAAAAACATAAAATCTGTCGTATCTGTGAAAGAGCTACCTGTACTGCTTTTCACACATCTATAAGACATTATGGAATTTCTGAACCTGCAAGTAAAGCATGCTGTATTTGGCTGTGCAGAAAAATAAATCATTATATTGCTGATTATATGTTTTTCAGATGTTACAAGTATGTCCATTCAGTCTTTCATCTCTTCTTCTTCCACCTAGCATCCAGGGAATCAGTGGTCAAATAGGAGCTGAGATGTGGTTAACAGAGTTTCACCATGTGGAACTGTGTTGTTATTTTTACTCTAGTAAGAACTGATAGGCAAACACAGAACCAGTAGTAAAGAATGAAACAGTGGTTTAAGGCTGCTGAGATTATGCCCAACACTGCCAACTTTCCTGGACCTTCACAGAGCTGCACGTGCTTCCCCCCCTGTATGTGTCCTGGACAGTGAAGAGACCACAGTTGGCTCCCATGTGGGTGCTGCTGAGGTGCCCATGCTCCCCCCTTTGTGGGGCTGGGACAGCAGGGGAGGACATGGGGTGGAGTGTGCCTCCCTCACCCTGCATCAGGGCTGCTCTCATGCAGTGCAACAGAATTCCCTCTCCTCTGTCTCTTGTTCAGGAAAAATTCAGTGAAGAATTCAGTGTTGTTTCTAAAATTGGTAGCTGGAAAAAAATCTGTGGGGTTTTCAGTTCAGAGGGTGGCAGGATATTGTACTTGGGCACAAATTGTTCATAAATTTGTCAGCAAAGGAAAACTTTCTATTTGCCTGTGAGACACTTTTTACTATACTTTGATAATCTCCGAGCTGTAATAAATTGATGTACTGCGTTAGGCTGAGCTATGAATGGGTAAACAAAGGTGGTTATTTCAAACTGCATGCTTCTTTTGGTTACAATAGTTATTTAATATATTTTCTAAAGCTTAAATAATTTTCAGTATATTATCTTCATGGCATTCTGGTGTGTTTATAAGAAAGACATAGACTGCATCCTGAACACAGTCAAGGTTGCCTTATCTCAGAACTGTTGTTATTACCCACCTAGTACTGTTGATGCAGGCATGTTCTTAAACCAAATACCTATTCATCACTCACACTGCAAACAGAGTGGTAACAGTTCTACCTTAAAAGTTCTCTTGTGGTCTGCATTCTGGGATGTTATATGGGAACTCTGTGTTTCAATGACTTGTTGCTAATCCTGTGCTCTTACCGTAGATTTGCTTTGCTGTGTGTATGCTGTGTGATCACCTCAGACTGGTGATCATTTGCTCACTAGCTGTATTTTTGTTTTTTTTTTACTGTCGGGAGGTTTCTTCTATACTCTTTCTTACCACTCAGTATGACATGAAACAGCTCTGAAAATTATCTTCAGCTTCAGGGTGACCCACCAGCACCAGCCTCCGTAGTCTAAAAACCAGCTCATCCCTGCCTAGGCTGGAAGCCGATAAGCTCGGTGCTGGGAGTTGGAATGAGCACCTAAGAACATGAGGGAGGGAAGAAAAAAAAAAAAGCCACAAGCAGTGGAGAGTGCCAAGAGAAAACTGCTTAGTTTGGCAGTTAGAATAAAAGTCACCAAAGAACATGAGACTGGTAGGATTAGCAGAAGTTTTCCTGTGGTCAAGCACAGATCCAGGAAATTATAAGAAGCAGGTAGGCTATTTGCCATGAGTGGGAGGAAAATCTTATGGCATAAGGCACTTAAAAAAAAAAATTAAAAAAATAAAAAATTGTACAAGTCTTTCTTAACATTAGCTGTTCCAGTTTAGGGGGGTTGGCATTTGGATCAGGAGCTTTTACTTCTGGAGCTGCTCTTTGAAGTGCAGCCAGGTCAGTAGTGATGAAAGAGTGTTGCCATCCAATGGTTGTCCATGGCCTGTGTGTAATGGGCTAGTGCTCTCCAGGTGTTTCCAAATGGACCTTTACAGTGTCTAACAGCTTCCATCCATGTTGGCAAGCAGAGCAGAGAAAGGCAGTGAAAAGCAGACTGTTATCTTGCCTTGGAGGGTGAGCTTTCCTCCTACACTGAGCTGCTGCTGTGCAGAGGGCATGTGCTCTGCTACCTGTGCCTTGCTTGCTCCCTGCATGTAGGGTATGGCTCTCTCTAGCTGACAACCTGACAACTTTGGGAGGGTCTCAGTAATCTGACCTCACCAAATTAGTCTTGGTCATTGATTATTTCTCTTGGGCTGTCAATGTTGTGATTCAGAGGAAGGAACTGTAGCATGTGCAGGATATCTGAGTGAGCTGCCCATCCAGCTTAGGCTAGGTAGCAATCACCTGGGGTGGAGAGGAATGCAGGGTGGTGCATAACTCTGCACTGGCTGCCCACTTTGTGGGCATTTGACACCTGTCCAGCCCTCAGCACCATCTGAGGTTGCAGGGTTACAACTAGCCAGGTGTCCTGCTCTCCTGCCTCTGCAGTGGTGACAAATCTGGGTGGCAGGGGCTACCATCAGATTTACCTTGGTAAGTTGATGGATTTGGGTATATCTGTGAGAGACAGCTAATCTAGTGTGTATGGCACTGAGATAAAGCTGCATGACTGTATGTGTTCAGCAGTATAAAAATAATGTACTTGAACTTTGCCCCAGGACATTCACCACCAAGAACAAAGAGTGAAAAATGGGAACAAGTCAGGAGTTTGAAAACAATCCCTCTGGAAACATGATGAATACCAGTGGTTTCATTTATTCTACTTGAAGAACAAAGGCCCTTTTCTACTTTTAATTTCCCAGCAATGATTATTACCAGTTATTTTTCTTGTAGCTTTGACCATAGTTCGTGGAGGTTTTATTAAACATGTTTTTGTAAAGTGAGTCAAAATGCCATTCTTCTCTGATTCTCTTGTGACTCTCTCTCTCTCTCTCTTTTTTTTTTTTTTTTTTTTTTTTAACCCATGTGAAACGTGAGCATATTTTCAGGCAAAGATTTCCAGGCTAGATAATACTCTCACGCTGGTGTTCATGGAATTATTCTAGTTTTGTGCTTTTGTAATTGGAAGAAGTTTGGCCCTTGCTATTTCAGAAGACAGTATATTTGTTTCTAATACCTTGCCTTTACATGAAACATTACTTTAGTTTTTAAAAACGTTGAATACTGCATTTCATAGGCAGTATGTCCTACTGCAAGTCCCAAATATTCCTTAAGTTTCCAGTTCTCTTGAGTTTGACTTGACCTTGACATAGTCAGGCAACTGAGTTTTAGAGTCCCACATAGTCAGGCAACTGAGTTTTAGAGTCCCTTTGCTGGGTTTTTAGTAGCTTTCTGCAATAGGCTTTTGTTTAGATCCTGTGGGCATATTCCTGTAAGGCCCTGCTCTCTGCCTGTGGAGATTTCATATTCTGGAGTCTCTCATGCGAGGATACAGTTCATGGTAGGATGCAATAGTTCTTGCATTTCTGGGGTTGGATTTAGGAGCCATTCTTATAGATGGCCAGATAGATGTAAAGCTAGATGGAAGCCTGAACCTTTGGGCTGGAGAGTTGAGACACAACAACCTGCTGAACCTTACAAATCCACAAGCATGTACATGCAGACTTAGAGGCAATTTTGGTGCAAAGCATATTGCTTTTCCAGTTGCTGTTCCACATTTGAAGTGTGTATCAGTCAGGGTGCTTTTGTGTGCTTCGACTCCACTTCTGCTGCAGTAGCTACAGAAACCCAAAGTTTTACCTCACCAGGCAGAACAAGTGCCCTTTGTTACCTAGACAGATTACAGCTTTTTCTAAAGTCTGCTCTTCATAAAAGCCCAGCTTGAACAGTGGAAATTCTGACTTGCCTCAGATACTGAGGAGACTTTTATAGTTTCAAGTAGCTCCAGGGTTATATTTTAAAAGTTGAATTTCATCACATGTTTCAAGTTTGGTGGAAAGAAAAAAAAAAAAAAAAAAAGCCATGATATTTTTAGCAGAAAAAAGTCCCCACACACACCTTTTTTCTTAACAGATGTTTCATCTCAATCATATCCAAACCTCAAAGCACAAGTAGCAGTCAACCTTATTCTCCTGAGGAAAGAAAAGATAAAATGGCATTTGTTTGGAAGAGGTGGTTGTGTTTTGTTTTGTTTTTTGTAACCACAACTAGTTTGTGAGTAAAAGCAAATAATAAGTGCAGCACTGTGGGGTTGTGGAAATGAACCTGAAGCAACATTTCTGCTCTTGAAAGAACTTGGACTCCAGCTGCTCTTGTTAGATGGAAAGTCCCAACCCCCAGCCTACAAAAAAAAAAAAAAAAAAAAAAAAGCCAAAAAAACCCCCCCAAAAACCCACCAAAAAACTCCCAGTAATCAGGTTTTTCTTGCTTAATAAATCTGATCCAGCAATCCAGGTGCTTTCACCAGTAAAATGTCATACGAAGCACCCAACTTTATACCAAAAAAAGTTTTAAGACTGTAAAGGTAACAAAAAGAGAGGAAAGGAATAGTAGTTGTAAAACAAAATATCCAGAAGTAAAAGAGCTGCTTCCTGAGGAATTTTCATAGGGCTCTGGAGGAGCAGAGAACTTTGCTGTGCCTTGCAGCCAGTCCAGTCCTGGGGCTTGGCGCTGGGCAGGGAGTGGCTGAGGGGAGCCAAGGCAACCCTGAATCCTGGGTGCAAAAGCTTTATTTAGGAGGGAGTTAAAGTGCCTCTCAGAGATTTGGAGGCACGAAGCTGAAGTGTGATGCTGCAGCCCCTTTTTTGTTCTGTTTTGTTACTCTCATGAGCCTTTATAGCGAGTGGAGCCATCTGGGTGTGGAAGAATATTCTTGGCAGATGTTTGTTGAGGTACAGCCTGCTCTTTCACAGCTGCAGGGCCCTCAGAGAGCTGCCCTGAGCACCCACCACCTGCCCTGTCCCAGGGGCCTCTGTCCCTGCAGGGCAGCTGCCTACCCCCACTAGCAAGTAAGGATTGCCACCCAGATTTCCAGACATTAGGTTTGAATGAAAAACAATGACACTGATGCTGCAGGGTTTCCCACTAAAGGGGTGGCTCCAAGTGGGAAGCTCCATGAGTTGTGAAACACATGGGCTTTCTAGAGCAATGGGAAGGGCTGGTTCCTCCTGCAAGCCTGCTGCAAACTCTTCTCTCCTGCAGTGTGAGTGGTACCCAGCACAGCAGGTTTCTGCTCTGATATGTTAGGCTGTACTGGAATTATTAATTATGATGAGCAGCTACCTGCAATTGCTCTTTGGGAATTGTTTCTTGTGGTGAGATTCTGCATGCTCTCTACATCTTAAAGAAGGTTTTGAGGTCAAGCCTTGGTGACTTTTATTTCTCTGCATGTTTTGCAGTATGTGATATGTTACCTTAGTACCACTCCTCACCCATGTATAAGTATGAAAAGGGATGGAGATATGTTTGTGTGCACACACACAGATGCTGGACTATTAGTCATATTACTTTTCAGTTGTCTTGTGGATCTCTCTCTATACTCCCTCCACATCTCTAAGTAAGATGTAGGGCTCTGAGGATGGGAATGCTGAGCCTGTCACTCTATATTAACTATGAGAGTGATGTCAGATATGCAGCTGATTCATCACAGCCAAAATAATGTCACAGTACAGGTCCACAACATTGCTCTCTATAAAAGGCTAGCTTTGCAAGGGTCAGAGCGACATCTTTCCTCATGGGAAGCACTTCTGATTAAATGAATCTTACAGTTCATATACCCTTAGAGGCCCCATTATCATAGCAAAGGTGGTAGAAACATGATTTTCCCATTGAACGTCTAAGTTAGATAGGAGTGAGTTGATATCAAAGCCTACATTATTAATAACATTACCTACTCAGCCTTCATTTGAATAAAGGCTTATGTAGTGGCTTTTTTTTTTTCTTCTTGTGAATCTTGGAGGGGAAAAAATCTGAAGAGGCAAAGAAAATTTAAGACAGAAAGAAAATTGAATTCTCTGTGACATGTTATTTTGATGTTAAGTCTATGTGAAAAAATTAATTCTATGTGAACATGAAAATCTGCAATTTATACTCAGATGGGATTTTTTAAACGCAAAATTGTTACCAGTTACTGGCCAAAATCCATGTATGTCCATCTTTTGAGAAGAGAGGTCTTTATTCTTTTGCTATAAGTTCCAAATAATCAGTTGGTGTCCGATCTGTCACTGTTCAGAAACAGAATCCAACACTTGGCAGGCCCATTCAGGGCTCCAGGGACACATAATGCTGTTAGAAAGTGGTAACTGGTCCATATGACAGTGACAGTTTTCACTTGAGAAGTACTTACCCATGTTAAATGATACAGATAGTTATAGCAGATTGCATTCTGTTAATGTGGCTTTTGATATACCCACTGATCAAACACAAATCTTGCCACTACAGGTATCATCCTGAACTATACTGACCAAAGCTTATGGAGATTCTCTCTCCCCTCTCTCCTCCCCCTCCATTTTTTTTTGTTTTTTTGTTGTAGTTTTTTTTTTTGTTTGTTTTTTGTTTTTAAGATAGGGGAGGAAAGCAAGAAACCATCTTCTTTGATCTCTGATGAGGAAGGGAAAAAAATACTGTTCTGTTCAGGCTTTTGGCTAACACAACAAACAGTGTTTAAAATTTAACTTTGCTTAATTAATTAGTGATTCTGTTTAGTGCTGTCTGATCTTCATCCAAAAGGTATTTTGAAGCTTGAGAACTGAACATCAAAGTGTATTGGGTGAAGATGGTCAAGTAAGTCATTTAATCTGGCAGTTGCTGTTGATGAAATACAGCCAGTTGGGGAACTAATTGGGAAAGGGAATCATAATCTGGCAAATTTCAACAAACTCCTTCCCTTCAGCAAAATCACTCCAGAAAGAGTGTGAGAAATCTAGGTTTATTGTTTAAGCATGTATGAGTTACACCCTAGCTAGCAGAGAGAGTGCATATTGTCCTTTGTATTTGCATCTTTTGTATAAATACTTTTTTTTTTTTAAGGAGATAGTAAAAAAATTAAACCCAAAAAAGAACAAAAACACACACACACAAAACCCCACAAACAAACAAACCCAAAACACGAGATCTAGACAGAAGCCTCATGATTCTGTATCAAGAATTGGAAATACTTGTATTTATGTGTGTCAAATTATTGGGGTTGGCAACAGGAACTGAAGCTTTAAGGGAGGTCATATTGCAAAGACCTGTGAGCCTGACTACTTTTTAGTCAGGAGATAAAACATTGTCCAAACATCTGAGTGAATTTCAGTTGAGCAGTTCCCAAATGGCCTAATGTTGACTTGTCAGCTAGAATCATTTCTGGTGCCTTAATGTTTAAAACATACTTTGGTTTGGGACTTTTTTGCAAGCCATCACATGGTCTTAGTCAATATCTCTCTGTTTTGTGCCTGTGTACCCCTGGTCCAAGTGCTGGAAGTAGGGCTTGTGGCATATTGAATCTTCTTTTTTTTTTTCCATTCTGTGGTGTGACATTGAACCTATAATTTGCATTGTGACCATCAACAGGAAATGGTAAAATAGAAAAAATTTGAGTCTCTCCAATTTGCAGGTTGAGATACCTATTCTGGACTAGTACAAAGTACTACTGGTACAGCTCTTGCTAAATTGGTTTTGACTTGTCCCGGTGGACTTAGAATGGACAATTAATTTCTCTACAGTAAGTTTCAGAGAAGGCAGCTTGATCTGTGTTGTTTTGAGGGGTGTCTAATTCATAAGCTTCAGCTTTCAACCAGAGAAAGGTGAATGCACGGTTTTGGCACTGACCCAGGACAAGGCTGTTTTTCTATGTGCTTATTCTGGTGGCTGGGGAACAGGAATGTTACTCCCTTCCTTGTCCTGTTCTGCCTATGTTCATTTGCCTCTGGAGAAGAGTACCTTTGCTCAAGCAAAGCTATCTCTGTTGGGATTGTATTTCCATCAACTCTGGAACAAGACCAAAGTGTATGCTTAACGGGGATGATACTTCTTAATCCATGGCCTCCAGGAGAATTTAGAAGTGAAATCTGAATGTGAATGTAATTGTTAAGTAAAGAACTTCTCAATTTGGACTTTGAAACATAGTTATTATTGCTCTGATTGTTGTGGTGTCAGTGAAGAATGTCAGTAAGGTTTGTCAAACCTGATTTGCAATGAAAAAAATGTTGACAGAACCAGATAATTTAGACATCAGAGACTTCAGGAAAAGCAACACAGTTAATTGTCTTTCTATCTCTTTAGTACTCAATCTCTGGCTTTCGGTTTTGCTGCATCTGTTAGAAATGCAAATTGGAAGTGAAATTTTTACCCTTTTGACTTAAATAGAAATTTTACTGCTGAATCTGGTTACACCAGCTCTTTGACACTCAATTACACCAGGCAAATATTGCTACTGAAGTTCAATTTGAGCTGTTACAAAGTGCATGTGACTTCATCTCCTTGTCTTGGTATGACTGTGCATTTTTTAATGTTCCTGTTATCGTATTCCCCACAAGTCTCAGGTTCTAATGTGTCCTTGGTTGTATCCCCATGTACAGATAATTCTGTCACTTTATTTCTGGTAGTAGTTTTAAAGAACTGCCATTGAATCTAGTCAGTCCATCTTGAGGGGAAGACATTTCACTTCAAATGGTTTGTTTTCAAATGTATGCCAGATGCTGACTTTCATAGGTGGCATTTTAGTCAGTTCTCCAGTTTTACCTTTACTCTCAAAAATTACAGAACTATGACCCTGATTTCAAGATAAGTCACTGGTAATGTCCAGTCATAATTTATCACTGTAGAAATGCATAGCTTCTCCCATAGTTCTGCTTTCTGAGTTAAGGCCCTGTGATCCATCACATACCTTTTGGAATGACTGTAATCCCAAAGAGGCTCTGAAGTTACTAATCTTTGGCTTGAGTTCTACTAAACTGCTGTGCAAATTTGGACAGGGTAGCTGTAGCTTAGACCTGAAGATTTCATTGGAGTTGCACACTCCATACTTTCTGGCCACAAGACCTTTTCAATCAACCTGATCAAACTGCTCACTACAGTTGAAAAACAGAGTGAAACTGTCTCTACTTTGAGAAGGAAGATAATTTGTTAAAAAGCGTGGTGGTTTGCTTGAATGAGGGTTGAGAAATCTCAACTGACAAGCCACATGAGTGAGAGTAAAAGTTCAAACAGTTGCTTTTCCACCTGGGTGCAGGTCTGTTTTGGCTCCATGTTTTTTTCCCCTCTTATTCTCAGATGCAGGATGGAGATCAGTGAAGAATGATTTGGCTGTCTGAAGTTTAGTATTCTTGTTTGTTCAATACATGCAGCACAGTATGGAATCATTTTTTACCTCAAATCTGAGGTTTTTTTGGTGATTTCCTAAGGGGTAGATGGAATTATTAGCCCCTTCCTTTCCTAGGAATGAGTAAATTCCTGAAAAAAAAACCCACCCTCAATTCTTCAGGGACGAGTCTTAATACCTTTAAACTGATGTTCATTCTCCCTCTCTCTTCCTCCTTCACCTCAATTATGAGCAATTGGGTGGTAGTAATTAGCAATCTTAGAGAGAAACATCTGCTAGTACACTTAAGCCAGTCAGTTTGTTTTTCATGAAAGAATGGTATTTCACAATTTTTCCAAGTTAATATTTTTCCTTTATTGTCTTTCCAATTTCAAATGTTGTCCAGGCGCGTTTTTATAGTGTCTTAAGGTTATGGAAGTGAATACAAGACCATTTATAATGAACAAGAGAAGAGAACATCATAAAGAAAACATATGTAGTATTTCAATTCATGAAACATTCTGTTAGGGAACATTGTTTTTGAGAGCATATGGTTATTCCCATGAGAAGAAATAAATACACATTTTTTCCTGCAGTTGCAGATTCCCACAACAAGGGTAAGTTTCTCTGTATGTTCATCTTTATAGAGCATTCTCTTTGTCAGGACTTTTTATCTGAGAGGGGAGGTAAGTAAGTATTTTTGCACAGATGATATATTGCATGGGGACCTCTTTCTGATGGCCTGTGCTTTGGAAACACAAGTCTATTAATTCTCCACACTCCTTTGAGATAGCGATCTTGTCTGGTCTGGTTTAACATCATTGGCAGAGCTGAAAGGAAGTTCACATTGTGAATATATCTGACCCTTGGCATAGGGCTCACTGGTGGATCTCTGTTTACAGGCTGCCAGTTTTAACTGTCCCAAGCAGACATTCTTATTTTATTTATAAGTAGGTTCAGCATGTGTTTGTATCCTTCATGAAACTGAGCACATGTCAATAGTCAAAGCTAAGTATAGGAATGAGATACCAAACACTTATCCTTCTCAGACAAAACAGTTGTAGTCCAGTGTGTTTCAAATGTTCATTGGGTTTGGATAAAGGCACACGAGGATATATACAAACCACATGATTTGATCAATTGTAAATATTATTTTAATCCCTCCATATTCCTCTTTAAAATTTCCTCATATTTCATTTTTCTTTGCTGAATGAAACTTCTCATCAGGATGAGATCACCAGATTTCCCCATTTCATCTGAGCTCCAAAATGAGTAACTGATTTCAAAGGATAATTCCCTGGAGCAGCAAGGCCAAAGGGTTCTTCAGATCAAAGGTCAGCAAAGCTCAAAGAGGATAATTTCTGGCATACAGTATTTAAACTCTCTCAAGAAGTGTAATGCAAGATGTCTCCCCTCCTTCCCCAATAGTTGAACTCTTGTTTTTTGAGAAGCCTAATTTGTCAGAGCACATTTTTTTCCTCCGTTACATAAATTATACATTAAAGGGAAAGTTTCCCATCTGAACACATAAACTGGACATCCAAAAGGTTATTAAAGTGCCAGTGGGAGGACTGTTACTGAAACCAGAAAGCAACTCTGTGTCATTCCTCTCGGAGCACCCTTTGGCTGGGGAACTCTGCTGCTCATTGCACATGCCAGCAGCTTTCAGCATGGTGGTGGAAGAGAGGGAATGCTCTGTAAGACACTTTGTTGTCACAGAAAAACTTAACAAAGAGCCTTGAGGTAGGAAAGAGCTTGTTCAAGATCTGCTCCTCAGTGGGCTTAGTCTAATGTTGTTTGCCATGCCAGTGTCATTTGGAATTCTGTCCCTTAACAGACAAAAGATCACTGTATTTTGATGTAGTATTTTGACCATTATATACCTGTATACATTTTAAAGAATGTGTAATAACAGGGGTGGTTCTTTTTTCTTTTTGATTGGCAATACACTTTCCAGCAAAGCTGGGGGTCATACCAGCCCAGGTTTCCTTTCTTTCACATGCTCAAGATTGTGAGGAGTTATAGAAGCTCCTAATACAAATGTTCCTATTGACTTAGAACTGTTCATGTGAGAAACTGATTCCTGGTGCATATTAAGCACTGATTCCTGGAGCCATTAAGATCCAGGAGTGGATCTAGTAGTTATGGATAGCTGCTGTCAGTACAACCATCCTTGTTATGAAGGCCCAAGCGACCATTTCTTGTTGATTTTAGAATGAAGCAGTAAGGCTGGGCTAAGGTAGGCAATCAAATGTTGTCTTTTGTTTCATGGGGGTCTTTTTGTGGTCTTAGAGCTTTGAACTTCCAGAAATATGAAGTAGTTGTATTTATGGACAAAGTGAGCAGAAAACAAATGACTGTTATTCAGATAGACAAAGTTCTGTGTTGTAAATAATACTTATCTTTATATATGAGTTCATTATGGTAAATGCTATACAAAAACCTCCTAGTAAACAGTTCCTGTTGATTTGATAACACCAGGTTAAAAGGACACTGTGAAATGAGCTTTCTCTTCCTTCAGCTGACCTTCCTGCTTAGCTTATGTTTTGTGTAGGGAATCTTAACATGGCTTGGCAGAGAAATCAAAGCCTATCAGTGTGTGTGTATGTGTATAATAAATTCCATGTCTATTTGCATTTATACAATGCAAATTAAATGTGTGTGTTGGGAAGATGGTGTTAGTGTAACATCAAAACTGCAAATTAAGTATCAAAGTAAGGAAACCTCCAAGGGTTGGGTTTCAACCTCATTCCCCCTTTCTTTACTGTACATCCGGAAAAACAAAACAAACAAAAAGTAATACAATAGTATTAAATTTAAACAAAGAAATACAACTAGGAAAGGTGATACGTGTATATAAATATATGTACACATTGCAGTTGTGGCAGAAATCTTGGCTTTGTGAATTTCTGAGTATAAAACTAAAGTAATGTAGATATATTTATTTTTTTTTTTAATTAAGCTAATTGTTCCATTTTAAATGTGAGGGGAAATACTGAAAAATGGCTAATATAATATCCTAATTTCTAGCATGTTATGGACTTGCTTTCCTGGGAGAATGCTCAGGAGGCACCTCAGTAGTGTCAAAAAACAGGAGACTTGCAGGATAAACCCAATTTGAAATGGGCCACTGTGACCTGAAGGGGGTCATGGCTTTTTTTTTTTAAGGAATCTGACTTTGCTGAACTGACACTTACATGAGATGTTACTTACAAAGACATGCTCAAGAAACCATTCCTATGTAGCATTAGGATAAAGGCTTTGGGTAGATGAAAATGCTGTTATGCAAGAGGAAGAATGCTGATGTTAACACCCACATTCTCACAATATCTTCTATTTTGGGGGGAATAGGAAGGATTACTGCAATATCTAATGAAATGTAGGCATAACATTGTAGGCAGAGGTTATGTGGATGTATAAAAAAAATCATATCTGAAAAGCTTGAGGGTAGGGTTAAAAAATCTGTTTATTTTCATAAAGTTAATGAATATATAATTAATTTTTATTCAGATATAGGACTTCATCATGTGCAAGGCTGCTTGAGATGTTTTTAATCTGCTTGAGAAGTTTTATATAAATTTCTGTTACATATTGGATAAATGCTATGTCTGATAGATGTTAATAATGATGCTCCTTATGAGTGCTATTGAATTATACAAGTGCATAATGTGTTCAATCAAAACGTAGTTAAAATATACTTTTTCATGCATATTAAAAAAAATTAATCTTAAGCTTTTTGCCAGGTAATGTTGCCTTTTTGGGAGATAGTAAGGTTTGTGTGTATTCAAAGAGGGAAATTGGAACAGAGTGAGGTCTTCATTTCAGCTTCGTTACTTCATTCACTGTTGGTGAATCCAGTATGTTTCTGCAATATGTCACATACTTTCAATATTTTGCACATTATTCAACTTATTTACAGTAACAGTTCTGCTGATTTATATTCTCATAATACTGTTTTTGAACTTCCTGTGACTCGAGTTTGTAGGAAAGGCTGTATACTAAAAGCTGTTGGTAGACTGTCTGCTGAAATTATCCCAGATGTGTAGTGAACACAAAAGCAAATCAAGTATAATGATCCTCTCATACAAGTTTGCTGAAATCAATTTCACTTTAAATATAAAAAGAGATTTGCAAATATAAGGCTGCTTTGACATTTCCTTATAAGCATTTTTTCTTAAATGTTTTTCTCAGTGGCTTTGCCTCCAGAGAAGACAGATGGAGTTTGCAGTGGAGATGAAAAGAAAGCAGAAAAAGAAAGTGACACACGCACAGGTTCCAAGAAGCAGCTGAAATTTGAAGTAAGTCCTTTATATTTTAAACTTTTGCTGTACTGACATAATTATGGTAGAAAAATAACCTGTGAACCAAATGGTGTCCTCTGGTGCATGTGTCTATCTCCCAGAGATTGTAGCGGGTACAGGAGGAAGCAGCATTGTCACCAGTCAGTGTTTTACTATTGGTGCTACTTCTGAGTTGATTAGTGAGATTTACTTCCTGATTTGGAGACAATGAAATGATGATCTGAAATGTTAAGAGGCATTCAGTTTAGTCCTTTATCTGTGAACCTTTCATTAGTAATTTATTCCACCAGCTACCATGTCATTAAATCTTTAGATTTACTTTCATGGACTATTGCACTGGTTTAAATCTGCCTAGTGAAAAAGATGTTTGTGAAAGCTTCCTTATCCATGGTTTTGTGTGCCTGGGCCTCCCCAGTGAAATAACCCTGACCTACTACACGGGAAATCCATCTGATCACATGGCAGGAGGAAAAGGATCCTGGAGGGCATGGAGTCTGAGTGTCTATTTCCTTGTAGACTTAAATTCATAAAACCGCCAGACATTGTGTGTAGAGGCAGGGTTTTCTTTATATAGGGAGTGATTTAATAAATATGACTATTGAAACATGCTGTCATCCAGCTATAGGGTTGTCTGTCTTGGGGAGGAGGGATGTACTCTGGTACTGACAAGAAACAGCAGGAATTTTTATCTCTGCACTCAGCAGATGTGGCAACTTCTACCTTTGGTGCTGTCAGCCTGTCACAGTAATGAGCTTTGCGTTCCTCAATTGTTATTTAAAAGACCATGCAGCCACCTTGCAGCATGGCTCGAGTGTTCATTTCCTGTTCTAGATTAGATTTAGGAGTCTGGTGTGCTTTATTTTTTACTGTTTCAAGGCTGATTAAAAGGAGGGAGCTTTCCCACAGGCAGTTCAGGTGTTGCTGGGTGCTTGTGGGCCTCCAGGGGGAGGCGACTTTTCCTTTTCACGTTTTATATTCTACCTCGAGCAGCAGGCATTTACAGGCAGGAAAGGCATGATAAATTGCAATTAACAGTGCCTTGATATTTGAATGTTGGAGGACACCTGTCAACATGGTTGGTGCCAGAGTAGCTGGAACTTCACTGTACGGGCAAAGTCTGTGTTTGTTCCCAAGTAGTTCTTGGCATACCATAAAGGTTAGCACTTGGTGCTAGGCACCATGACTAATGCAGGGAAGGTTGCCATGGCTCTTAACTAAGCAGAGCACATCCTCATATAAAGATGTTATGTTAGGCAATGTAGGACAGGGAAGTATTAATATGTGGCAGGAAACCAAGTATTGATATTTTCCCCCTTGTTCTACAAATGAAATTTTTCCAGCTGTGTAAGCTGGGAGCTAAGAGATTGATAAATGTTTCAAAACTATAAAAGAATCAGAAACACAAGTGTTGAGACAAGAGGTCTAAATCTGAGGTGGATGTGATTTGGCTTCTAAAGGTGCCAGGAATGTTTATGTAATGTGAAACTGTGTTTCCACAGTAGAGTGTGGGGCACTTGGCAGCTTTCAGCGGGGCTTGTTACAACTGAGGGAAGACTGACTGCCTTTGAACTCAGTAGGGGACAGGGGGTACCCGTAACTGCTGTAGGGAATTGGTTTCAAGTCAGACGATCAACCAAGTATTTTGAGCTCCATCCTGCTGAAGCTATTTGGAGCTGTTTATTTTACTTGCCTATAGTGGCTTTCATTTTAATGGTAATGTTACTTTTCTGTTTTGTCTTGTTGTGGCTCTGGATAATTCTGATTGCACAGGTCTTGAGAGAAGGCAAAGGAATCACACCCATGTGACTGGAGTCAGTCAAAGTGCATCCTTTGTTCTTGATTGAAGTCTTGGTTTTGGTTTGGGAATTGTTTTTCCCTTTAACAAATTGATTCCTTCAGGCTTTCCACAAGTCACACTCACTAACAGAAGCGCGTTTAAACTTCACAACAGAAGTTTAAATAAGGACCAGGCGCTAGAGGAGCTACACCCAGGTTGTTCTTACCTGCCAGTTGCTAGGCAGGCTCCATTTCAGGAGCTCCAATGACATGATTCTGTACTGCATTAACTCTGACTACCTTTGGATATCAGATGTCTGGGTCAAGGACAGGTCTCACTGGTGGGGATTTGTGCCATATGTCCAGTTCATACTCCTGACTGCTGCTGGCACCATGGTGTGCCACCTCATTCTCTGAGTCTGTTGCTGCTAATTTTCTCTTCTTTCTCACATCTTACTATATTTCAAGAGCTTCAGGAGTAGTTTTCTTCTAATTGTTTGTGTTTTCTACAATGAAGTAGAAAGCATCTTGCAGATTGTCTGAAGCCTGGTCCAAGGGAGTTAGGATTATCATGGGACTGTGATGCAACCCGTTCACAGTGGTGGACATAGACCACCCCAGGATGTATCCTGAATGCTTCCTCCTGTGAGGGAGGGAGCAAGGAAGCAAGCAAGCAGCCTCCTACCCAGAGTATCCTCTGCAAACGGGCCTTTTGCTTTAGGTAATCAGCTGCTCTTTGCATGTTTCTTAGGAATTGCAATGTGATGTGTCTGTAGAGGAAGATAACAGGCAAGAATGGACCTTCACACTGTATGACTTTGATAACAACGGAAGAGTCACGCGCGAGGTAAGCGAAGTCCAGCTGCCCCTTTGTGTGCAGCATTTGCTAACAAGAGAAGTGTTTTATAACAGGAACATTTTTTCTTCTATGAAATAGAAGTGTCCTGCCAGTTTAAACATCAGTTTCCATGGACCCTTCCCTCCTAGAAACAATCTCCCCAATAGTTTACTGTTTTCAGATGTACTGTACCACTTTTAAGCTGGTTGTTGTTTAATATCTGGGATTAGCTTTTAAAAAATAGTACTGGCATTTGAGAAGGAAAAATATCTGAAACAACTGAACAACTAAACACATTGTCAAAATAAACCCCTGCAAATGTATATTGTTCTGGCTTCTCTCCTGCTTTTCAGAGTTAAGCTAACCAAATAGCAAGGCTACTTTCTGACATTCTTTCCAGTAGGATTAACTATACTGTTCTGTTGTTTTCATCAATATTAGGCTGATCTCTGCCTTATCCCTCCACATATAAGTAACATCAGTGATGCTTGCTGGAGGACCATAGTGAATGGCTGTCAAAGCATAACCATGTGTATTTTCTGTTATCAGGGTGTCTTGAAATCATATTTCCTGTGCAAATAAGTAAAATAGAGCATGTGTAGATTAGACTATAGTCCTTTTTCAGAACTATTTCTATCCAAATTGAATGATATTTCTTCTAGAAGAATGTCTTTTACTGAGTTTTACTGCAATGTGCTGCCACTGTTGGTTTTTGGGTTTTTTGTTGGTTTTTTGTTGATGAGGTGTGTTTACTGGCTCCTATGCTTTCACATAATCAGCTGAAATTGAGAGGCTTTGTTTCTCTTGGCTCTTATGATGGTGTCTGAAAATTACTAAGAACTGATTGAAAGGAATAGGGTAATTACTGAACGTATAGTGACCTTAGACAGCAAATGAGGGCAGAATTGTTTCTTAAAAGACTGGAACAAATATCTGTTGACATTTATAAACAAATTGCCAAATATAGTGGTTGTTTGGGGGTTTTCCCATGTATATGAACATCATCACTTGGCTTTTTTAATTGTCTCCATTCTGATAGTGTTTTGAACAGTCAAACGAAATGTGTCCCTCCTGTAGATAAAATGTTATAGGCTAGTTCAAGAGTTTCACATGGGAAGACAAGGTATATAGAGAAGATGGGGAGAGGTGGTGAAGTAGAATTGCATTTATTACTGTATGGGGGAGACCAGAAAAATGAAACAGCTTGCCTGAAGTCTCACAAGAATCTAGTGGCAGATTGAACCCAGATCTTTTGAGACACAAGGCTAAGTCTTCATTACAAGATTATCATGACTCTCAAAGAATTGGGGAAAAACCCACAAAGCCCAAACCCACACAGGGGTGTCCTTTACATTTAGGCATGGAATTCCCATTAGTGTCAGTGGGAGTTCCATGTGCTGAACATAATAAGAATATGCTTTTAAGTTTGTGTGTATACAATAATTATTTTTGATTATGTGGTACGCCAAAGAGCTTAATTTGACTGTACTTAGAGAATATGTTACAGCCAAAACTACCTCTCCCTGCTACAAGAGCAGACTGCAGCTTAACTGAACCCAAATCTGTGGAGGGATTGAAAATTATACTACTCTGAGGGCTGGAGGTTGCTATATTCAGGCTTGAACCTGTGCCAAAAGAAATTCTTTTAACCAAGGGACCAAGTAGGTTGATAATTTTCAACTCTTTACATGTTACCAAAGATAGAAACAAATAGTATGCACCATTGCAGAGTTTCCCAGTTACATTATACGTTTCTTTTGCAAGCTGTTCCTGCTTTTATAATCTGTCTTGTTGGTTGTCTGATGTTGAGTCCAGATGCAATTTGAGAGTTGTTTGTGCAAGAATGATTAATGATAGCAGCTCATAGATAATCTTGGCCACAAAAGAGGAATTTCAGTCTCTTCATATGATGCAGAATTTTTTGTTCCATTAGCCCCTTAGAGACTGGCAGTCAACATAGTGGGCTTGATACTGTCATTTTTTAAGCAGCTCTGCTCTTAATCCAGCAAATAACAACGGCAAATGTTGGATGTGTGAATAGTTTCAATTAAAATGAATGACACACATGATTTGAGTTAAAATTATGTGAAGCTCGTAGCTGGATG